>NC_046321.1:50996006-51006006 GCF_009819535.1 Lacerta agilis
AATAATTAGGAATGCAATAATAGAATAATACTGGCATAATGTTGCTTGTAACAATGAGTATGGTGCTAGGCTCTGAATAAAAATGCTTCCCAGGATCTGATCAACTAATCCATGTGAAGTTTTTATAAGGTCATGGATGAATAATTAGTATAGTATAAAAGTTAGACAGCTGATGGAATATTTGTATTTAGGATTGCTTTACTATGAAAATGCATGCAGTGGTATTCATCCTAAGTGGGGCCTATTGTGGTGTGCTGGACATCGTATGTTTTTTCAATACAAGCCTATGCATGTTTATTTGAAAGTCAGTCTCATTGAGTTCAATGGGGCTTACTTCCCAGTGAGTTTGTTTTAGGATTGCTGCCTTAGTAATACATGATGAAGTTGCATGTGTGTACACTAATTAATGTGAAGAACAAAATAGGAATTGCCAGTTTTA
The DNA here is from genome assembly GCF_009819535.1 of Lacerta agilis. Classification (NCBI taxonomy): domain Eukaryota; kingdom Metazoa; phylum Chordata; class Lepidosauria; order Squamata; family Lacertidae; genus Lacerta; species Lacerta agilis. Next base: position 50,996,446 of record NC_046321.1, read on the forward strand.
TTACATCATACCCGATATATAGCTGTGTTACTCACCCTTTAGCTTAGAAGTTTATTTGTATGTTCTCTGTGTTTAATTTCTATTGCTGGGATGGGAAATAGGAATAAAAATAAATAAAAACATGTTGGAAATAACACACAAATATATATATTGATTTATATATATTCACATATCTACTGTTTTAGATTAGAAATTTAATTTTAGGCTGTCATTTTATATTGGGTCTGTATTTTGCTGCCAGTGTTACAGGATGCTACCTTTTCCCCTTGGAAAAGAGGCACAGTAGAAGGTAGTGAAGAATGGCGGGATGCATTTTGTTAATCTAATCTAGATCAGATTGCAATGTAGAATTTGTCATTCCTTTGAGTGCCTAACCACACTGGCTTTCATCTAGAGATAGTTATTAGCAGCAAAATGTTGTATGTGACTAGTAACACAAATTATAACAACTGCATGCAGCAGTCCTAGATGGCAGATGGTTGAGGTTTGCCTGCATGCATTCCCATCTACATTGTAAGACAGATGGCAAGACACACTGTCATCTACACTGTGCATTGCTGGTGGAGATCACAATGGCTAAATTGCATCTGGATCTCATTCCCCATCATTTGAGTGCTGTGTGTATAGTTGCTGATCCAACACCCTAGCTGCTTGATGTAGGCATCTTGCTAGGACCAGTTTGCATGTTTGGATTCTGGTCTGGCAAGGTCATCCATATCCCTGCATGTCTGGAGTTACCTAACCAAATCAGGTAGCTCTGCTTGAGTATATAGGTAAAAACTTTGCCATTTAAAAATGACAATTCTCTTGATTTTAACTTAAATACAGTTGTATCTCCTGCAGTCCCACCATCAAAAGTACTTTAAGCATTTCAGTTACTATGGGCCTAATTATTTTAGGGACACCAACCAAAAAGTGTACAGTGGACGCTCGGGTTGCAAACGTGATCCATGTGCGAGGCATGTTCGCAACCTGCAGCATTCGCAACCCGCAGTGCTGCGTCTGTGCACGTGTGGGTTGCGATTTGGCGCTTCTGCGCATGCGCAAAGCGCGATTTCGTGCTTCTGCACGAGCGCCGAAACCTGGAAGTAACCTGTTCCGGTACTTCCGGGTTCGGCATGGTGCACAACCCGAAAACGTGCAACCTGAAGCGTCTGTAACCCGAGGTATGACTGTATTCAGTTATTCCCATTCTTATGCCTGTCTTTGAAATGTATCATACTTTACATTTAAATGAGGGGGGCAGAATGAAACTTGTTTGTATTATTTTTCTTATTGCACACAAAGCAGTGGCCTTATAGTTGCCATTTTGATTTATTATACAGTCATACATATTTAAGACTTTGACTGTACCAGTCTAGATTTTCAAGTATATTGTGCCTGTTAGTAATTATGAATTAAGCCAAAGAAAGCACTTTAAAAAAAGACATTATGATTGTTGTTGTTGTTCAGTCGTTCAGTCGTGTCCGACTCTTCGTGACCCCATGGACCAGAGTACGCCAGACATTATGATATTTCCCCCCAAATCTAAGTTCTGGTCAAGATAAAAAATGCAGAATGATGGGTATGTCTTAGTTTTTAAAGTGTACCCAGGAAAAAGAGTATTATAACATACAGGGTTATTTGAGGGGAGGTTCCACATATGCTCACAGTCCTTTAGATTCTGTGAGTGTGTTTAATTATGGGTGGAGGGATCTGAAATGATTAATTATTGGCAAAATGATTTTTTTATCTAGAAGTTGCAACTGAGAGGTGATCTATAGAGGTATGCTATTTAAATTTATAAAACACACAAATGATGTGCAACACATATTTTCTGCACATTTGAAGGTTTGGACATGCCTACGGGCACTTATTGTATCACAAACTACTTTTTAAGTTTCAAAAGCAGTTTGTTATGTAGTACAACAGACTGCTGTTTGAGAGAACCTCAGAGCACATGGCTCTAATTTCCAGGTCCTTTGGATCACATTGTTGTGGAAGTCAACATTTATTTATAAACTCTTTAAGTAGATTCATGTGGCATCATACCGTATTAAGCTTCATTCTGTCTTATCATTTCTAGGCTACTGTTTGCAAGCCATTTATGACAATGGACAGAACAGACTTGGGTTTTCCATTTTAGGAGGTTTGTAGGTTACAAGCTTTAAGGAATAGAAAGTATTAACCTATTTTAAAATAATGAAGTACATATCAGATAGTACCTCACAGCTGCCAGATCATTCCTACTTAGCTAGACTCTCATTCTTGTCAACTGATTTTTAAGGGCTGTTAACAGCGAATACAAAAACTCCAAGGGTTTTTTCCGTCTAGGAAGTTGATCATATGCAATAAAGCCTTCTGTCTCTCAAAAATGAGGCCCCCTAGTGGTGATTCAGAACTTTCACTTGCTATAGTCGTTCATATTTCTGAAGTTCAAAACAGCACCTGGCCCTCACAGGGTTCAGAGACCAGGAAAGCAATAAAGCAGTGTTGGAATCACACAAGGAAGAAAATATTTCACACTGTTCCATTCTATGCCAACATAACTCATTTTTTTAAAAAACACCAAAACAAACAAGTCTAGAATTTTGTGCAACCCTATCATAAAAGTAGGGAGGTCTAATTGAGCTGTGTCTTTTATCCTGCTATTTGTACAAATAAAAGACCACATCTTGATGCAAAATAAACACAAAAGCACTGTTGTGACTATAACAGGGAGTCATATACTAATTTATATAATAAGTGGTTGTGCACGCTTTATTCAAGATTATGGCTGCAAGAAATGGCATGAATTGCTGGGTGTGTTTAATGCTGGATTATAGCAATTTGAAACATGTCAAACACATGGCTAATGCCTCATGCTTCACTCATTCTTGCGTAAACCTGCATAGCCACCATCCATTATGCCCTTGGTAACAACACAATTCTGCAAGTAAATATTGTTACACTAAGTAACCTTTCAATTCAAGTTGTTTAGGAAGAGAAAATGCAATCTTGTGCAGTCAGTTTCAGTGTCACTTTAATGTTTCAAAAGGGAAGTGGTGTAGAGAATAAGTATCTGTACAGTGACTTGCTGGTTTAAAGAAACCTAGAGAAAATTTAAGATTAGTGGCAAGGGAGAGCATGTAGCAGGAAGGAAAAGTGTATTCACCTAATTATATAGTGTGAGGATTCCACTTGAATTGCGTGATTGTTTGTTAAATGCTCAGGTGGTAGCCTGTACTTCTCCGTTAACAGGAAGTACCGTTTGTGTGAAATATAGTTGAGGTATCTGAAGGCGGCTGTCTTAATTGTCATGCGATTTGGGATCCATGCACAAATTAACTTCAGGACCATGCACTGAACTTGGATAGTGTGTGAAAAGGCATGCTTTATTATAGGTTTTTTTTTGGGGGGGGGGAGGATTTTTAAATCAGTTTGGAGTGAAAGTCATAAAATTGGAACAAGTACTTGGGTTTAGTCTGTTTATGAATTTGAGCTTAAGAAGAGCTTGCAGGATACCAATGGCCTTAAATATATATATTTTCAGGATGCAATATTTTAAGGGATTGACAGTTATGCTAACCACACAACAATATTTTACCTGCAAAGTCCCTCTTCTGTTTGGAGCCCCCCGCTGGCAAAATTACAAAGTAATGGTGTATATCTCTAACCAGTACAAACTACAATTTGAGAGACTACTTATTTTAACCCATTTTATTATGGTAATGTGAGCTATATTTCATGTCAGAATGCTAGGCATGTGTGGCTTACTTTGGAAAATATTTTCACTTTTTTCTCTCCTTTACCATCACCAACTTACAAATTAATATTATGCTCTCTCCTTGTCCCTTTTCTGTGCACATTAAGGGTAACTCAGACCTTGTAATTCCGTTGCAGAAGTACCATTTATTGGTCATGTTTTGCTCAACTTGATTGCACAGGCTCACAGATCAACATAAGCTTAAAACTCCAAACTACAGGTTAGGACTTTCCAAGGATACCAAAATCCATGATACATTATACACCTTTCGGTTAGCATGAGCTGGAGGATGTTTAACCCTTTTCTTTCTTACTATCCTCAAAGAATCGCAGATATGCAAAGATAATCATTTTGATTTTGAAGCTAGAGATTTCCAAAAATGTATGAACTATTTTGATTGGCTGGCTAAGCTACATGCACACAAGCTTTATCTTTTTAATGCATGTAATTGACTACAGCACAAATATAGTCAAATATTTACTTTGTTGGTTTAAAAAATATCTGTCTGAAGACATTTTCCACCTCAAATAATTTAGGAGACACTGTGGAAAAGATGAGATGTATGCTTTAAATGCATTTTAGTAACAAACGACACAATCCTATACTCATCTGTATAGAAGTAAGTCCCATTTGGTTCGGTGGGACATACTCCTGTGTAAGTGGATGTAGGATTGCAGTCTAAATGTTTTTAACATGTCTGTGGAATTGCAGGAGACATTATTTAGAATGCTCATATACCTAGTATATGCTATCAGACCCCTTTTTCTGAATATTTTAAACACTGTGCATGTAAAATTTATGCCTAATTTGAATACTTATTAGCTTCTTATTCTCAGGGAAAAAAAGAATATTAGCTTAGTTTTCTTCTTGGAAAATTCATCTTCACGTATATCACATTTTTCATTTCTATTCTTATTCTTAGTTAATGTTCTGTAGACTGTTTAACAAGGGCTATTTGTTCTTAAACACATCTGGTTCTACAGTGGTTAACTGTGATTGTAACAGCTGCCCTTTATTTTACGTGCACTGTAATCATGTTTGTTGTGTTTGTGTCCTTCCTTCATGACCAGAACTAGACTTTTTCCATGTAAAGTTTTTTTTAATGTTTATTCTATTTACCCTTTAAACCCTTCTTTATGAAAACTTATATTGCTGTTTAGCTGACATTCTTAACAGGGGCTTCAGCTGTAGTGGTCTGCTTGGTGTTTTTCTCTGATAGGAAGAAATTTTTGTGCATAGGCTGAACTGAGTTGAACAATATGTTGGGTAAAGTAGCATCTGTGTTCTTTAACCAAGGTTGCTTAAACAGATTATTTGCCTACCAGGAGAGGTGCCTTTTAAGATCACATTTCAGAAAGTTTGCTCTTTTCTTTTCCTGGAAATCTTTCTGTGTAATGTATGCATTATTACAGGAAAATGAACTGAAAAGCACCTTCAGCACAGTGTAGAACGTTAGTAGCTTTGAGAACAAAAATTGATGTTTCCATTTTACAGATGCAAAATGCACTTGAGATTCTAGTTTGTAAGGTTATGTTGATTCTTTATTTACTGCATGGATTTCAACTGATCTTGGCAGGACATCTCATTGCTTTCCTGAAAGTACAGTATATTTATGCAGTGAAAATGATAAAACATTTATTACTGTAGAGAAGGTAATATGCATAATTTATGCTGTTTTTAGCACAATCATTAGTGATATTCTTGATAGATTTTATTTCCAGCTTTCATATCTAATACATGCTTGGAAAATTAATTTTATATCTTTCATTTATTTGCCTATGTTAAAATTGAGTTTTAAGTCATCTTCAAGTGAACAGTTTGATTGCTGCTCATGCATAAGCTTAATTACTTCCCAGGAAGGACAGTATTAAATGTTTTAAATGTCAGAAAAATAAATGAATATCAGCTGTTTGATTAAAAAATAGGCAATATCTGACATGTTTGCAGCAGGAGCTTTTTCTTAAAATGCCTCCAAGGCAAAATTTTATTTAGTCACAAAAAGGAGAAGCCTATTATACTATTTATCATTGGTTGATACCATATGATTTGTAACACCCTTACAAAATTTTAATTTTGTATGATTAGCTGTGCATCATTAAACAACAGCCTTGCATAAGAAATGCTGTAAAATTCTGACAGAATCAAGATAGTGAATATTTTAAATAAGGCTGTATACTCATCCATGGTTGTCAAAGCTAGATAATAGGAAATACAGAGCAGTGTGTGAAATTGTGTCTTCATTTAAACTGGTTTGATAAATAACTTTAAAATGCAACTATTTGTGAATGTTATTTGACCAATCTGCAAGTATATAAGGTGTTGTTTTCCCTGTTAAATTTAACTGCACAAAGTGTTCTTATAGGAAATGTAATTTCAGCAATTAGTGTGTCTACGAAAGCAAGGTTTGCATTGCATTGCATTACATTACATTGCATTGCATTGCTTGCTTCTTAAATGACTCTGCAAGGATTTTTCCCTCTCTCCCCTTCTTCTAAAGATGCTGTCTCTGTAATTGGCAGAGAGGGACATCTTGATAATGGAAGTGTGAAGGTGTAACGTGTGTGTTAATTGATACTTCTTAATCACTTTTAGGTATTAAGTCATGATGCAGGAATCTGCGACAGAGACAATAAGCAACAGTTCAATGAATCAAAATGGAATGAGCACTCTAAGCAGCCAATTAGATGCTGGCAGCAGAGATGGAAGATCAAGTGGTGACACGAGCACTGAAGTAAGCACAGTAGAACTGCTGCATCTGCAACAACAGCAGGTAAGTTTTTTGTTTTGTTTTTGCTTTGTGTTTGTTTTCTTACAAATTAGATTTCCTTTAGTGACCTTTACTCTGATGTGGATTTTGTTCACTTTTAAGATATTTCAGAAAGTGGAGTGTTTCAGAGCATTATTTGTTGTTTGTTTGTTTTTTATCTCTCTTGCATGTTCACCTTCAAATATCAGATCTATGTTTCTTATTAATAAACATCTGCCTGCACTGGGATATATTGTACACCTTCTGTTAAGGGTGTGTGGTGTATTTATAAAAGTTGCCCCTATATCTTTTCCAGGAAAAATGGTTTTTTCTTCCCTAAAAAAAAGCACCTCTAGTTTCCCTGAGTGATACAGGGAAGGAAAATGTGATACTTAGCTTTCCACCAGAGGGCCACATTACTTGATACTTTGCATCCTTCTCGAATGAAATTGTTCCAAAACTCAGTTAAGGTGAAAGGACCACAGTGACTTTTTGCAACATTCATGCTTTGCTGGTGCTGTGATAGTTGTAAATAAAATAAAATGGACAAATTTTTCAAATAGAAAAATCAGTGGTGTGACTGAATGACCTGTTCACAAAGACTGAAAGAAAAAAGTACAACATAGGGGACCACATTTCCATTTGATACTTTAAATAACAGTTACTCTTCAGTATTTCATCTATTTTCATTATTTATCAATCGACCTTTGCAGCCAACTTTAGTAGAAAAAAGTAGAGAGTAATTCTTATTTGTTTTAATGATGCTACTACTATGAATAATAATAATAATAATAATAATATTTTTTTAAAAAAAAAAATGGCATTAGAGCACTTTCCTCCCTCAATTATGGGACCAAATCCTACTGGGTGCTGAGTGTCTTGTCTGAACTGCTGAGATGCTTGTGTTTCCTATTGTTTCCATTAGCTAAAGCAATTAGTTGTTCATGGCGCAATACTGAGTACTTAATTTGTAAATAGGTATATTTTTATTATCAGCATCTGGATTTAATCAGAAGAGAAAATAGCCTTGCTGAAACTAAAGCTGTTAAAAATAGTTTTATTGAATTTTGCAAAATAAAACTGTAGTTGCATTGCTTTTATTTGGGCCTGTTGCCGCAAATGAGTGTGGTAGTTATTTGTTTTCTGGTTTTTAAGTTGTGCTTAATACTAAATAGCTTATGTGACTATTATTTGTTATAGATATAACAATTAAAATAGTTTCAATTTGAAACTTGAAAAGTATCTGGGGATTTTTCAGTTCTGCATTGTTTCACATTCTAGTATAGACTCTTCAACAGCTGGCTCCCTCACTGTATTGTTTAACCATAAGGGGGGAAAGATACTTAATCTTCATTCTTACAGATCTTTCATAAATTCTTAACATTCGTGCTATTCTACTGTAAAACTATTTTTTCAGCTAACCTTCCCTATTGTTGCATCATTTAAACATGCACCTAGTTGCTTAATATTCATTTAGTATGTTAAAAAAGTTACCACCACAGTATATTACAGCAGAAAACACAGAATGAGAATAATATGCTACTTACTCATTTCTCAAAGCAGGAGCCCTAGTCATTTCTAACCAATTTGTCCACAGAGCCACAGCTTCCAGTAGATAGCATTTGCAAAGACCACAGAGAATAACAATTGGAGATGAAAATATCCAGTTGAGTACTAATATCCGACAGGTTCTGAGGGGGACAGGCTTAGGGGCAATATTTCCCCCCTTCAAAACTGTGATTAGATCTTAAATAAGCAGACAGGCAAAGTAAAGCCCTGTGTCCACTTAATAGGACTCAGGAGGCATTTTATGGTAGGTTTAAATGCAGACTGAATCTGGAATATAAATCATCCCCCAAAATATGGTGTTATTGAACATAAGCACTAGTAAACAGGAAATATGTATCCTTCATGCGATTTTGAATGTGTTTTGGACTACAACTTACTCTTTTCATGTTTTTCGAAAAGCGAAGAGAAGAATAACGTGAGCAGTTTCATTGGTGCCACTTGAGGTATTGTCTAATTTGGAGAGAGAGAAAAATAGGTCAGAAATTGACATTTGAATCAACAAGAAATATACAAACTTACTTGTCTTGGTTTCTTTCTGTGCTTATGCAAAGTAAAGTGTTCTTACATGTTGTATTGTAATTCTCCTTTCTGTTGAATTTTTTACTATGAGATTGAACTACCGGTACTTCACTGTTCTACTTGTGTGCAAGAGGCAGGTAAACTGCAGACCTTTTTAAATGCATGTTTTCCTGCACTACTTCAGTATAGTTAAGTGATCAGTTAAGGTTTGTGAATCGTATGCATGAAGTTCAGTTTAAAGTGCTTCATAAGATAGAGCCAGTCATTTGGAAACAGACATTATAATCAGTAAAATGATCAGAAACTATTAGATTAAAGAAGCTAATATTGTAGGATTCCCCACCCCCCATTTATTCTAATGGAGTATTTGTGCTTTTGGTATGAATTTATAACATCACTAGGAACCTTGTCTAAAAGTTTGGCTTAAATTTTGCAGTGGTAATTTCTCAGTGATGTATTAAGAAGCAATGACAGCATCCTAATATTATTTTTTGTAATGATAAATAGTTTGAGTTCAGTCACAAGAGATCAGGAGATCTTTAACTTGAGGTATGTCTAGAGTATAAGTAACTTTTTTATCCCAGTGTAGATATTTGTTACCTTCTAGCTGAGCTATTTTCTTTCAGTTTTAATTATCCATCAGTACAATCAGTACAGTAAGTCAGACAATTGAAAGCAATGTTTTTAGTTTTTTAAGCACTTTATGTCTAATCTGTTAAATCTATTTTCTGATCTATTAAGCAGTGTGTATAATGCCTATAAATAAAATATTTTTGATTAAATACATGGACAAATGGGACTGCATTAGATGTAGAATCTTATTTTGAGATTAGATTTGCAGAATTAATTTTGTGTCAGTAAGGTCAAAACAGTTGCAAAAAACTTGATTGCTTCACAGGGTAGATTTGAGCTTGCATTTGGAGTATTCATTAACTCTACTCCCCTAATACCATCTTTTTACATTTTTGTTAGGAATTTTCTGCTACTATTGTGTGTTAGGTAA
>NC_046321.1:51011006-51036006 GCF_009819535.1 Lacerta agilis
CCCTGGCGTCTGAAGAAAAGCTCTTGTGGATTGAGTGGACAAGACCAGTAGTGACTCCAATGGTCAAGAAGGTGGTTTCTGCATGTGCTGTAGAGGGAAGTAAGGGGCTCATCACCCTGGGAAGGTAGCCCATCTAGGAGAAGGAAACCTCTTATCCTAAACATCCGCTGCCTTTCAGGATATCTTTGGGAGAACCCTACACAAATCCAGAGCAGAGTCCCTAAGACAGTAGGATGGTACCTTGTATGCTTCCTTTCAGCAACTCCTGCAGCCAAGCTGGTGCCAAACTTACTGCTCTGCTTTCCTTTGGAACACATCAGTAATGCCAAGAGGTGTTCCTGTCATCTGGGCAGCCCTGGGCCTACATACACACTGTTCAGGCTTATTCCCTAGGGAGGTCACGTCAGTGCTGCAAATGCAGCGGTTTGACTTCACCCCCCCCCCCAGAGGCGCACTCCATTGTCTCTCGAGACAGACGGATGCCAACAATTCTTCTTTCCTCAAAGGGCTACTAGTAGAATGGCATGTTTTGTATACATCTATTAAAGTGTGTGTCCTTCTGTATCTGATGAAATTTCTATGTAGTCCAGTACTCCATCTCCAAGTATGGCCCAGTAAATACCCCTTTACAAGCAATATCCTCTGGGTAGTAATCGAAATTTCATTTTCTCTATATGGATACTTATGTAACTAAATGTCATTAACCACATGCTCCAGGGGTTAGTGAGGACTGAGCAGGATCCACCTTAGTGAGGACTGAGCAGGATCAGTGACCATAGAATGCTGGCTGGTGGTTTGGGGAGAGGAGAGAAAACCATTGGAGGTGGGGCAGGACAGACTATCCTGAAAGAAGGTGTAGCTGTCCAGTTGGTGGGAACAGGTCCCATGCTATATCTTAGGTTGAAGACTGAATTCTGGGGTTGCTCCAACTGCTAGTTCAGTCTTTACGCACCTAGTAGTGGGTAGCTGGTAGCAGAGATAGATGGGATGTGAAGATGAGTAGAAATAGGAGGAAGGGCTAAGAATTCTCTTCATTTTTATTTTTACATGACTGTTCCAGTGTAGTTACAGGTAGGTAGCCGTGTTGGTCTGCCATAGTCAAAACAAAATAAAAAATAAAAAATTCCTTCTGGTAGCACCTTGGAGACCAACTACGTTTGTTCTTGGTATGAGCTTTTGTGTGCATGCACACTTCTTCAGATACACTCCAGTGTAGTTCTTGTGGAATATTTATTTTATTAAATTCAGGATAGATAAGTTTCCCCACAGGTTTTTTTTTAATTGCTCGTTCTCTTTTCAGCGTTTCCCATTATTACAAGTTTGTCATCCCTTCAACTGTTTTATTTTGAAACTACTAGTTTGTTGTTTTATTTTATTATATCGCATCATCAATAGTTAAGAACTGATGTAAATAAGCAAAACTTGCGGTAGTAGATCTGATTAATTATAGTGTTTGGTTCACTGTTATTTAAGAAGACTATCAAATAAGAAATTTGAATTAAGGCACCGTTGAGAAAGTAACACTTAGTCTGGTTAAAATGTCAGGGAAGTGTAGAAATTGTATGAAAGGCTAGTATGATAATGTGCTAAAAATCAACAATGTTGAACAAAATTCCAGACTGTTCTGACTGGAGTGGAGATGTCATGCTGCTATCATAGATATGAGTTGGGTAGGCTCAGGGCTGGCCCACCCATGAGGCAACTTGAGGTAACCGTGCCAGGTGGAAGAATCCACAGGGGCAGCAGAGCCTGATCTAGATATTTATTCCCCCCTTGTTCCTGATGTAGATCTTTACTCACCCCTTCTTCCCTGGAGGGTAGAGGGGAGTCATTTTGTGGTTCACCTCAGGAGCTAAAATGTCTTGGTCGGCTGTTCAGAAGGCCACGACTTGAGGGAGCCATAGAAAAGTTTTCAGATTTGTCTGGTATGTTGTTGTACCAAAGCTGCAATATCTCCCCCCCCCCCAAGAATCGCAGTGTTTGTGACCATTGAGGAAAACCTTAGTTGAAGCTGCAAAATCCTTCATCACAACTGTACCCCTGATTCAGCTTGCTTTTTAAGTACTTTTTTTTTATTCCTCCCCCCCCCCCCCATCCCCATTGGGATTGGAAAGGATTATATTTTTGGATGGTTGTCATAAAAGCAGTAAAAAGGTTTATCAAGCACTTTGCCAACGAATCATTGACTGTTGCAGCAAATATGGAAAGAGAAAAGTAAGCAAAACAGAAGAGGAGGCTGAGACAGCAGTTAATTTATGAAGGTGCTACATTATGAGAAAAATATCAAAGAAAAAGGTTAAAGGCGTAAGGAAAGCATAGTGTTGATGAGAAGCAGGAGTGGCCTGAGGTTGAAGGCAGCATCAGTCTTTGGAGTACACCATTGACATGTCCTAGAAGCTGGAGGGGATCAGAAGACCCATTAAGGTGTGGTCCATTCCAGTCTTGTGGGATAGGACTAAGGTTGTAGCCAGGCAGCACATTTTCCCTTGTTTGCATTTTCTTACCTGATAATTTTCACATTCTGTGTGATCTTTCACATGACGTAAAAGTCTCTTCTGGAAATTTAGCAGAGTCCAAGGGAAGCTTATTACTTATTAATTGCTTCCAGAAAAGAAAATCAATTTGCAAACTCGTTAACCTGGAAAATCATGGGAATTTTGTGCTGTATTTTCCCTGTCCTTCATGCCTCCACCTCTATATAACATGACAAAATTTGAGGCAATATTCTGGCATATAGTTCTATGCTGCCATTTTCATTGATAAATCATGTGGAAACACATGCACATAAAGGGTGGTGACATCCACAGTTGTGTTCCATAGCACCCACTGGTGTGAATGAAATGGGAGTGTGACATGGCAATATATAGATCAAAAAGAAAAAAGCCACAGTTCAAACACAAGAGGTAATGCAGTATAAAAGAAACATTAGAAACTGAGAAAGACGTGCTAGTATCATATCCAGCAAAAATAACTTTTAATAACCCCCATATCTTTGTGCACCCTATGTCCACCCCCTTCCATTTCCAAGCAGACGTTTAATGGAAAATCCTTAAAATTCACTCAGAAACACACATTTAAAAGTGTTTATGAGGTGGTGTGAGGGTTGCATGTTCATGTAAACACTGGGGGCAGACATGTTTCTCCCCCCCCCCATGCAGTTCCCCTGGGAATGTCAACAGGTCTTGTTGCTCTCAGGGGATTTGCTCAATGTGCTTCAGCACATACAGCAGAAATGAACTTTACATGCTAGACACTCAGGCTGTGGTTGTCTGGATATACTATTTCCAAAGTTGGGAAGGAATATTTTTTGAGAGAGTATGCGTTAGCTGGATACTGCTAATTGTTTCTTCAATAGAAGAAAGTGGTACTTCGTTTCTTATTTGGGAATGTGTGGATTATGGCTAATGCTATGGATATAATTTTAAAAGTAGTCTCTTATGGCTTGGGAATTGGTTAGGCTAGGATAGACATAAACAGGTAATCTTCAGAGTGGATTATGGTCATTTGTGCCATTCTCAAGGAACTGTAACTGTATTGGGATGCATCCTTCAAAACGTTTGGATAAATGGTCCGGATAAAAGTGAGGAGGTCAATTTCTAAATTACAAAAGCAGGTTCTCGATGGTGAGTTTTCAAAGCAGAGTATGAAAAGCATCAGGATACTCTCTGAAATTCTGATGGCTGGGCAGCAGAATGAAATTTGAAAATTTAATAAAGAGGAACAAGTGAAGAAAATAATGTGACTACCCATATAATAATAATAATGTTCAGTGTTTATTTCTATGTGCTCAAAGTACTTTGCATGGATTATCTAATTAGACACGAGAAATCATGTCTTAAAGGCTTGCAGAAGAGGACACTCTCCCTTGTATTATGGAATGTAGCTGGTATTAAATCTAAGCTTATGGACCCGTCTTTCGTTGACTACGTAAAAGGCAGCCAGATTTTGCTATTCCAAGAGTCATGGGCCGATGAGGCCATCTACCTATCAGGATACAAGGGCTTCTACTTGAGTACAATATGGAATGCCTTATCCCTTATCCCTTGGCCACCTTTGTTTCTCTGGCCTTTAACCTACAGGCCGAAAAAATAGATATTCAATCTGCACTCATGCTAGTTATAAAGTTACATACAACAGAGGAAACGATAGTGGTGATTAACGTATATCTACGTCCAATTTATCAGAAAAACCTGATCGACCAGAGATGGAATGAAAATTAATATTTACAACTTACTTCTACTGTGGGTCACTTGTACCATCCCCATGTTACATAATGGGGCTTAAACCAAGATGTGAGAGGCTGCCTAATAACCCCTGGTTGAAGTAAATCTGAACCGGAAATCTCTGGTTCACAGCTTATTCTTTCAACCTAGTTCTTATATTTTGCATACCTCATGTCTTTTCTTGTTTAATTATCTGTGTTCACCTCAGAGATGAAGAAGGTATAGAAAAGGGCAATTAAAATTTCATTGGATATATATATATATATATATATATATATATATATATATATATAATCTGCCATCTATATCCGTGGTTCCCAACGTGGGGCATACGTCCCACCTGCGGGGGTGTTGATTTTTAAGGGGGGCAATTTGAGAGAGTTTAGACCAGGTTAATGGCCTTTTAGGCTTCCTCCATGTGAATAGGAGTTCACTTTTTGATAATAAGAATTATATGTCGGGGGGGGGGGGTATCAGGATTTTAGAGATGCTTAGGTGGGGCATGGTCAAAAAAATGGTTGGGAACCACTGGTCTAGATATTTATTGGGGTGGGGAGGGGGAATGGGGCTTAGCACTCAGTAGGGAAAAGGGAAATGGAACAAATGGATTCCTCCTCAGTCCAAATCAGCTCTGAGCCTACTCGGTATGGGATGTTTACTCTTGAAGGGTGTCCAACATTATTATTTGCAATAAATAAAACCTATTTAAATGATTTGTAGACCTCTGTGTCCCTTCACCTTTTGTGTGTGTGTGTTTTTTTTAAAGGACTATCTTACATGAAGAGGTTGAGTAGAAAAGTAGCCATTGTGTGAGAGTCAAGTTCACGAGTGTTAAATAGCTGGACACAGTGTGACTTTTTTCCATTAAACATACATAGAATTGTGCTGTTAATTTGTTTCTATAGAAAAGATTTTATTATTCAGATAATGGGCTTATAGCAAGCTAGAAAAGAGAATGTTGCTGTTGCCGCTGCAGAGAGCAGCTACCCAAATGATCCAACAGCTTTAATAAACAATTTTTTTGTAACGAGTACCCAGAATACTTGAAACACAAAAGCCTCTAAAACACTATCTCATGCACATTTCAGTTTTAAAACTATATTTTAATATTTCCATTCTCTAATTAGACTATAACAGGTTCCTTCAGGCAGGGGGTTAATATTGCAAACCGGTTATTCATATATCACAAACAGGTCATTGGCAACAGGTTTCTTTTTAATTAATCAGTTTTTCCATGGAAAGGATTAAATCTCAATTAAATTAAGGTGGGGAAGAGTAGCATTTTGATGCCAATATTGACAATGTTGTGTGGATACTGCAAAACCAACAACAATACTGCAAGGAACAATGAAACACCTGCCTGGAAGCACTCTTACTGTATTAAATAATGCTGAGTTAAAAATACTATACTGATGCATGATACTAATTTAATTTATAGCCCAAGCTGTAGCCAACCTTTGCATATTTTTTAAAAAGAAATGTTTCCTCATTGCTCTCATGTTTTGATGAGCAAGGGTGCATAGGAATATTTCCATTACCAAACACTATATATCCATCCAGTCATGAGAGTTTGGGGCAAATGCACTGCAAAACATTTGTTGTTTGATATGCTTTACAGATTTATAAATGAATAATTTTAAAAAATTGACTAGTAATATTTTTGCAGTCTCATCCTGTAAACAACACTGTCTTTCTACCTTACCAGGTTTCAAAATAGAGTAAGAGAGTTCATTTATACATAGACAGCCTTTTTCCAAAATCTCTACTTGGGACATTGCTTTAGTCCAGGCTTCCTCAACCTCTGCCCTCCAGATGTTTTGAGACTACAATTCCCAGCATCCCTGACCACTGGTCCTGCTAGCTAGGGATCATGGGAGTTGTAGGCCAAAAACATCTGGAGGGCCGAGGTTGCATAAGCCTGCTTTAGTCACTAGGGTACAAGTGACTATCTCTGTAGTAACAACAAAATGGCACTACTACTGGACCATTGATAACACAAGGATCTGAATAAAAATGGATGTAAAATGTAAAATGTGAGATAATATGACTTGGATCCTAAGCTCCCACAAGGAGTTTAGGAGTGTGAGAAAAGCCTCCAGGACAGTGTGAGGTGAGGTACTGCAGGCTCCTGTGGAATAGAGGATTACCTAAATTAATCTAGAACCACATTGTGCCAGCACAGCTCCACTCATGAGGGTGGAAATTCCCCCCCCCCTGCTCCCCCATCCTACACTGTACTGGAGGATCCCCTAAGAGAGGGTTTCCAAGATGTTGGAAGGAGTAGAAGGAGACAGGGAGATTCCCTTCCACAAACTTTCTCTTCCTCAGGCTACTCAAGTCTTTGAACTGGTTAATAGGTTTGGTGAAGAAGAAAAACATCTGTCTCAAAATACAGTTCTATTTGTATTTAGGGAGAGCTGTGAGTCATTAAATTAATGCCTTGTTTGTCTTTGAGCTCCACTGAGCCACTGACCGGTTTGTCTGTAATGTTGCACAGACTATTTGTGAACTCTGACCACTAAGAGTAACGGTTTAGCCATAACAATCAGTGCACATTGTCAAGTAACAGCCATGTTGGTTTGTGAGAGAACCTTCATACCAGGCCAACAGGGGGAAGGCCACAAGAGGGAAGCACTTGGGGTGGAAAGAGGGGAGAATGGAGTTCTGACTAGAAATCTTCCTTCTCCTCAGCAGAAGGCCCAAAGTGCTGCATGTATACTTCAGAATGGTTTCCTGAAACAGCTAAGAGTCAAAACAACCCTGTTGTTGTTGTTGTTGTTGTTGTTGTTGTTGTTTCATTTTCTCTGGGTGTGCTTATTTGGTCACTCACTACTGCTGTTGAGGCATCGATTAGCTCAGCTCTGAGTTTCCTTTCTCAGACCTTAACTTTTCTTCAGCCATTCTCTCCTCTCCATTCTTTTGTTTTGTGGAAAGGAGACAAGGGAGAAAGTCCAGAGCCTAAATTTCTGAACTCGCAAGAGATAAGGTGGATTGCTATGTGTAGTCCACATAAAGGGGAACACAAGATTACCCATAGGAAATGAAAGAAAATGCTACAAGGAGGAGCAGCCAACTTTTCCTTGTGACACTCAGAACAAATGCTATTATTGAAGTAAATGTTCTAAGTAAATATTTTATAGCCTGCCATCACTCTGATGCATGAATCTCCTGGTGGGCAGGTCATGGAGACTGTCAGAAGCTTGGGAAGCCCAAACAGCATAGGGTGGAAAGGATTAGCTGGATGGTAGGGAGAGAATGGATAAGGCAGGAGTTTAAGTGATATAGGAAACCCAAGAGGCAGAGGGATTAAAAGGAGGGAGAAGAGTGCCCGAAGGAAGGAAAGAGTGGTGGAAGGAGCAGCAGATTAAGGGAAGGCAGCTGCAGGAAAGAAGGGGATGATTGAAAGGATGGTGGCAATAAGAAAAAGGGTTGGGGAAGAACCTCACCAGAGCCTTGGAGGTGTGCACAATGTATAAAAAGTGTTTGTGATACAGAATGTGGACTAACCCTATATGGCGAAATTCTTAAGTGGTGTTTGGGGATGCATGTGTGGTGTTCCCTAAGGTTACCTCATTTGATTAACGATAAAGCATATGGCAAAACACTTTCTGGGATTGGTGACTTAACATCGTGCCAGGTATGTTAGAACAATCTTGTGTAGATACCTGAAAAATGTATCCATAGGGATTTCGTTTCCTAACAAGCAAAATAATGGATTCGCCGTTAACCCTCTGCTGACTGACAGCATCAGGCCTTCATGGCGCGGTGGCTAGAGTGTTAGACTTTCGCCTATTAGACTCAAGTTTCAAATCCCAGTTCTGTCACTGCTTGCTGTCTTTGGGAAAAATTATTCTCTCAGCTTCACTTCCACGTATGCACAATGGAAAATGCAAGGAGAGCAAATGAGGTATGGGTTGCAGAACAATTCGCAGATTCAAAAGCACTGTACAAATGTTGATAATTACTAGATTATCTCCGTTTTAAAAATTGTGTTATTTGGCGAAGGATGTGGCAACTGGTCATTAAATGAGTAACTCTAAAAAAAACAGAGCAATTTCAGCGTACCCATTGCTCTGTTAAGTACTTGTGTGCCGCAGCCAAATCCCAGTGCACTCTTTTGAAACATTCCCCTTAATATTACTAAATGTGTTTTCTTTGTATTTAGGCTTTATCGCTGGGTGGATTTTTGTTTTGGTTTGTTAGTCTTTTCTAACATTTACCCAGGAGATAGAACTTAGCAGGTATTATAGTCTTTCACATATATATATCCCTAGTTTTAAAAGTGCATTATTTACTTGAAACACAAAAAATATATTACAATAAATATGTAAGTGGCCTGTTTTCTTTCCTGTTCTTCAGTACAAATAATATACCCAGTAGACTGAGTAGCTCAGCTAAACATTTGTTTAGGTAATTGTAAAAGCAAAACCATGCATTATGGAGCAAATACACTATGTACATAAATGCATATTCATAAATGATTGTGGAATTTACCTCATAATAGGCACAAGTTTTAAATTGTGTTTGCACTCTGTTGTTGGGTATAAGACATTGATATGTTCCAGCCCTAAGAATAGAGGTGTGTTAACCACTAAAGGATGGAATTAAAAATGGAAATGTTAACCCAATAATTGAAAAGAAACAAATGCTTTTTGTCTGTCAGAACCCGCCGTAAGTTGAGCATGAGAGAGATGTTTATTTAATGTATTTCTGTTTTATCTCCTCAGAGAAAATCTCTCTGGTTGGCTAACAAAGTTCAAAACAAAATTTTACATTAAATGCATAAAAAACAGAATAAATGTCCAAAGGTCCTGGCTAGATGTAATGAACTTAAGTTACAATAGGGTGTATTTTGGCTAACTTGAGTCCCGTCCCCACCCTGCAAAAAAAGAAAAATGATAATAATTTGACAATGGAACCAATTACCTAGGGTTGTGTGAGAGAGGGTGGTCTTTAAGGTATCTTGGTCCTGAGCCACATAGAGCCTTGAAAGTCAAGATCATCATCTCCATTGATCCTATAATTGGATTGGGAGCTAGAGCAGCTCTGTAAGTAGCTAAGCTGCATCATAAGGACTTAACACATTATCCTGTTTTGTCTTGTAAAATAGGTAGCAGTTCAAGCTAGACCAAATATGTCTCCATTTGTAGAACCGTTCATCCATAAACGTGGGGTGGCGGTATCAGCAACTTTTGAAGGGGTGGGTGAAAAAATAATAATATGGTGGCTTACTTTTATTGTCAAGGTAGCCAAATTGTGTTTTTAAACAAAGAAAAGAAAAAGGTGGCAAGCTTTGCCATTGTTTTCATATGGCAGCTTGACTCTATTCATTGGCTCATCAGCATTCCCTCTAAATTTTGGTCAGAAATCCCCATGGGAATGATGCTGTGTCATGATGTAGTGTCATTTCCATACAACATTTGGCCCCAAATTTCAAAGCTAAGCTGAAGACTATAGAGGGTAGCCAAGGCTCTGCTTGAAGTACTGGTTTCATTGTTTAGAAAGGGAACTTTGACCACCCTCACCTAAATGCTCTTCAACTTCCCTGCCCCTGGATATTGATCCAATAACCCCCAAATGCTGTAAATCCCTGAACCAAATGTGTCAGGCCAGCAGCAGTGCTAGTCCTTTGAAATTGGTAAATGTGATTTTGATAAAGCTACATACACTTGTCTGCACAGTAGTGCAGTAGCCAACTAGATGAATAAGGCTACTACCACATGGCAGTTTATTCATTTATTCTTACATTTACCTGTTTACTTCTGCATTATATTTGAGCTTTCACATGATGTAAAAGCTACTTCTGGAAATCTAGTGGCTTCCTGCAGCCAATCAGAAGCCGTGCTTTGGTTGTCAAACATTTTGGAAGTTGAACGGACTTCCAGAACAGATTCCATTCGACTTCCAAGATACAACTGTAGTCTTGAGCTTATATCCCTTATTTGTTCCTTAGCTTATGCTCAATAACACTCCTGTTAAGTTTTTGTGATTTATTTATTTTTAAAGTTATCCTGAAAAATTCATCCACAATCGTTCCAGAAAGCATATCTTGCTTTGATTAAAACACATACCTTCTTTTACAATTTCTTGAGAAAGTGTAACTCTGTCCTGTTCAGGAAGGACAGGATCACCTTAGTAGAAGTGAGATCTGATTGGTTACACTACTTTTTATTGTCTCACCTTTGTGGTGGGAAGCTTCAGTGAAGTGAATGACAACCCATTGTAACTCGTCACATGTGCCTCAGTGAAATCCTTTTATATTCAAGCCAGGGTTTACTGTAAGCCCATTCCTGTAACTAGGATGTCCCTTGTACTATAAGTTCAGCTTTTCCCAAAGGCTGCTCCATACTGCTTCCTGTGGATTCCTGTGGGGACCCAGTTTTCTTTTCCATTAGCTTTAGTTAGTATCCCCTCCTTGCCTCTTATCCACTTTCCTTTCCTCTTCAACTCTCTTATGTTTCATTGAGACACCTCTTAGGAAAGCACAAGCCACTGTCATCCTTACAAGGACGTTGCTCTGCTTTTGCAACACATTGGGGTAGGGTTGGGGTTGAAGGAACCCAGAGGAAAATGTATAGGATCCGAGTTCAAGGTCAGTTTGTCAACCACCACTTAAGGACCACTATATTGACAGACGGAAAAGTTATATGAAACGCTTAATCCGTGTTTGCTCTGTAGCCCAGCAGTAATACTGTGCTGACATGTTATAGGCGAAATCCAGCTTTTGGTTTCTCTTTGTTCATGCTATAACAGAAAGGTAATTCTTGCATTTCAACTTTCTCACTTCTCCCTGTTCCTTTTACTTCATGAATCTTGCTTTTTCCTAGCTCTCACAAGAGCTGAAGTCCAGCTATTACATGGGAACATTTCCTCTTCCTGTTTCTCTTTCCATAGCTAGCCAGGTCTTCAAGACTCTGCCTCCCAGCCTCTTCCCCTATCTTCACAGTAGTAACTATGGATATTCTCTATGCAGTGTAGGGTGGGTAGCCTGTGTAATGTGTAACTATTAATCATTTTATTCCCCCTGTATTTCTAATCCGCACTTTAGCTACAGTTTTTTCTTTCACTCCTTAAGCCCTTTTTTGAACAAAAATTCTAATTACAACAACTGTGTGATTATTGCTAAATACCCCCAAATTAGTCAAGGTACCAGTGGTGTTTTAGAAAATGCTAATCCGACCAATTGCAATAAGGCCTATAAGCAACAATTGGCTTCAGTTAAGATCACAGAGTAGTATTGCTAATTCCGCCATTTCTGTGATTACACATGTAAGGAAATCACGTGTGTAGTGGTGCACAAGCAAATTTGGCAACACTAGGGCTATTACCAGAGTGTAACTACAACCTCACTTCTACATACATTCCATTAGATACTGGAGCTATCCCAGTCTGATTGCCAATTAGTAGTTGAGGACAGAACTGGCTTTGCTTGTCCTAACTCCTGGTGGATCGTTTACAGAGGGAGAAGGGTTGTGTGTGTGCACCCTTTATGTGAGGTGCTAGGAAACTGCCATGAGTACAGATTGCTGTTGTCTGGTTACAGGACTAGATTCTCAGAGCATATACCAGCACATATCAGCTGCTAACTAGTTTCCAGGACCAATTCAAAATGCCGTTTCTGTTAGTTAAACCTTGAAGGGTCTGCAAGCAAGGTATCTTAGGGCCCACCTTTCTCTTTTATGAGTCTGTTGGTAAGTTCAGAGTCACCTTCAGAGGCTGTGCTTTGTGTTCCCCATTCCTATCATCTAAGGCATAGTAAAGACCTTAGTTGTATTGCACTGAGATTATGCTACTTTCCTCCTTATGATTTAAAATCACAAATTGTGAAACTCTCCTTCCCCGCTTCCCCCCCCAACCCCTATGCTTGCCCAGAGATTATGATGGTACATGAAAACGCACACACATTATGAACAAGATTTATTCTTATACTACTTTGAGGGGGTGTCTCCAGTTTGGTGTGTATCTGGGGGAAAGAATATGGATATTATGTTCAAATGTGGTATGGGACCAGAAACCACAGTCAAATTCAGACACCTCTAATTTTCTTTAACACTTTTAGAAATGTTTGTTATTATTAAATTCTTGGTTTGTCTTGTCAATTTGGTTGCTTACTTTTCCATCCATCCCCCTCCTATAGATTCACTGAAGTCCAGCCTCAGCCCTCATCATAGGAGGCACAAGAGAGTGTTTTGGGAGGTGTTTCTATAGAAAGTTTTATTCTTTTGTCTCAGTCAAAAATAGTTGGAAAGGTTATATCTCCTTCACAGTTTCATAGATGTTCTGGGTAAATTTATTCTTTCTGAATGTAAAAGTCCCTCTAGAGCAAGTGTGGGGAATCTGTCTTTCCAGTTAGTGCTGAACTACAACTCCCATCATCTCCCTGACAATTGACCATTCTTGCCGTGGCTGATGAGAGTTGTACTCAGAAACATCTAAAGGATCATAGATTCCCCACACCTGTTCTAGAGAATAGATGAATCCTCAAGCCACATTGTAGCACAGTCATCCATGTATCCATGATGAATACTCCTTATGACCAAATGTTAAACTTCTGTTCAAAGCATATGGATACCAGCAATAGTGCTGTGAAAGCTAAGAACTCCATTCCGTGTCCATTTATATGTAGTTGAGGATGCATTTGTCTTGAATGCAAGTGTGTGCAACGCTGCAGTTTCTGTGCTTCAAAGAAAGTGTTAGTTTTAGAGTATTGAAGGTCCTGAGTTACTAGAGTTACTTGTATACTGTAACAGTATAGTTACAGCGTGCTATACTGAAAACTTGCTTCCTGATTTGGGAAGATGCACATCCAGCACTCTTACAACCACAATATCACAGCCTGATTGCAGTTTTCCATAATGATGTTGCAAACATGCACCTCAACACAAACATTTAGGGATTCCAGCACATCCATGGCATGCATGAAATGCGATGGTAGGATTATTTTATTGTACAGTGGTGCCCCGCTAGACGAAAATAATTCGTCCCGCGAAAATTTTCGTCTAGCGGGGTTTTCGTCTTGCGGAGCGGCAATGGGAGCCGCGCTCCGCAAAACGAAAAAAAAAAAGACGAAATTTTTTCGTCTTGCGAGGCAGCCCCATAGACTTTTTCGTCTAGCGGGGCAGCCTCCCTAGACGAATGCTTTCGTCTAGCGAGTTTTTCGTCTAGCGAGGCATTCGTCTAGCGGGGTACCACTGTACACTTTAGTGATAACTCTAAATATGGAGCAAGTAGTTATGTTCTCACATACTGTAGTTATGTTCTCTCATAGCATTGGTTTCTTGATGTAGTGATTACTGCATTATTGTTAGTCTGTGAAAACTGTTCCAAAAGAGCATTTATTAAATATTCAGTAGTTGCTAAATAAAAGCACATGCTTAGGCTGTACTAATTGCTTGCCACATTCTATTAGAGCGCTTCAAAATGTATCTTGATGTATCTTGATACAAAAGTGGCTGCATCCAGCACAGCTTGCCAATTAAGAGTATAAGAAAAAAGGGTGAAAGTAACAGGGACAAAATGTTTAAAAGAGGATAATGTAACCAATATGGGTAAATTGCAGTAGTTTAGTTGCTTAAAAAGAGAGGAGGGGAAAGAGTATTTGGCGTGCATGTCTGTTACATGCTGGACTAGACTTTGCAAACCAGACAATCCTGAAATTATCTACCTTGGCAACGTTACAGGAGTCCTATTTTTAATGTACTCTATTATGTTACAGTATTGTTTTGGTGTGCGAGAGCCATATTTTTCCATGTAAAGAAGATATAATCAAATTATGGGTAAACTTAACCTTCTGCATAGCTGAATTCAGCTGATTATTTCATCAAAATATTGATCCACTACTACCTGTAAGGTTTGAGGCAAGTTGGGCTCAACTATGTAACTATATAGCATCAGTTACAAATATATAAAGAGAACAAGTGGGTGGGGGGAGTACTTTCAATAACCAGATCTTTTATATATTCTGAATGTACCAAGAATATCTTTTTTTAAAATAAAAAATGGCGATTGTAGGGTACGGTATATGTTCCTATAGGGCAGGAAATACAGACTAAATACAGGGAAATAATGTTTGTTTGGCTTTTTCTGTAAATTAGCTGCTACGTGTCAGAAACCTTCAATGGGGTTGGGGATGCAAACAAAGGACCTTGGAATAAATTGTACATAATTGTCAGTGTGTTGCCCAAAGCATGTATGTTTACAGTTCTGGAATGCAGTATTGATCAGGTACCTGTTTGATCAAAATTGAAACAAAATGGATAACACCAGCTTGAAGACAATGCTTTTAAAAATCACATTGCATACATGAGGAAAATTAAACAACCAGAAACACTAGGTTTTTGGACTAGTTCCTTGATCCCTCTTACTAGCCCAATGGAATTTCAGCAGTAAAGCTTTTTAATTATTGTTCTGACATTGAATGTTTAACTCTAATCAAACAGTAAACCAATTGACCATAATATCCTGGTTGTATAGACTGTGGTTTGAATAGCTAGCCAAAGATAACCTCCACTGTTCTTGATAGATATTTAAAGCAATTACCCAGTGATAGAGTAGCACTCATTCAAAAGGGAAGAGGATTTTAAAACGTTTCCTTTAGATCCATAACAATAAAACATTGTTCTACTCATACTTGCAGAAATAAAAATGTGATTTAATGTGAAAATGGCTTAGAGTCTTTATCTTTAGATATTATTTTTGCTTAAGAAATCATGTTGCAAATTGCACTTGGTAAAGCAATAGAACTGTTGCTATTAACCTGCACCCATCCATAGATAGTACTCTTGTGTGCATTCCGGAAACATGTATTGGATAACAGAAAGTGCCATTAATAAGGTTTGAGGGGAGGGAATAATGAAAGCCATTGTTCATTGTGAAGCCAAAATATGTGAGTTGTGCAGAATGCATTTGGGGTTATTGTTAAAATTATAAAGAATTTTTCATTAGCATTATAATGGGTATCTGTGGAAACATTACAGAAGTAAAGGTACTAAGCACTCTGATTTTAAATAACTACCACTTTTTTATGAAGAGCAATGGGTGAATTATCTTTGGTGTTTTAAGGAAGACCTACTTAAAACATAAAAAAACCAAGTGCAATGGGGGAGCAAAGTCTTGTCAATTAGTTGCTGGACATTACAAAGGAATGAAACATTCATTAGAGGAGGATACTTACAACTATATGGTATTTCAGTGTCCGGCAGTAGTTCTTTACTTCAGTGATTTAATCAGTCATGTAAGAAAACTTGACTTCATTCTTTATAGTGATTATTCATTTGCTCTTTAATCTGAAGTAGATTTTATATGTATTCCAGCAACCTCTGTCCTTAGCAAAGCTAAACACTGATATCAAGAACTACTATTGGAACTGATCTGTGATACATATTTTTTATCATGTGAATAAGCACTGTATTACAAAGTCTATTTTAAATTTAAATAATTTCAAATGTACACCATCAAAACTATGCTGAAGAACAAGTACACTGCACAGCAACCATAAGCATATTGCACATTCAGGAACATGGCAAGGTGGGAATTGAAATAATTTTAAGGATGTGATCCCAGGATTTACTTCGGGCACACCCAGGCTATGCATGTAATCATTGTGTTGCCTGACTACTTTTTTGAGCACCTGATTCCAAATGCTGTATCGCAAACCATTGTTAAAAGTCCCTTAGATTGCACTGGTGCATTGCGAGGAGATTTTTTGTCAAGTTCCAAAGGTTTCCTGTGTCACACAGAACTGGCTGCATGGCCTTAACTCTTTTTTCCCTTATTCCTTATTCCAATAGAATTCTTGGAGTCAAAACCACCCTTGCCATTTTAAATATTTCTTTTTAACATAATTTTAAAAATTATTTATTCGTTTATTTTAAATGCTCTCTGTTTGCTGTCATTTGTTTGCTATGTGTATAGCCACCCTTTGCATGATATCTAAACCTAATGCTGTAACTCACATGTAGATATTCATTATTATTTTATTTATCATTACATTTATATACATGATTCTCCTCCTTATTTTATCCTCATAACAACCCTATGAGGTAGGTTAGGCTAAGTAAGAGATAGTGATTGGCACAAGATCACCCAGGGAACTTCATGGCTGAATGGGAATTGGTACGCAGGACTCACAGGTCCATTACTCTAAATGCTACTCTACACTGACTCTTTGTCTATTGCTTCATGTGGCTAAGCCCAAGCATGCAGTTTTCACAAACCACGAAGGCCACACAGAGTATGTTAAAAGCTGAATACATTAGAAACTGAAGCAGGTCTCCAGATGAACATCTTAAGCTCTTTAATTGCTGGACTACTGCCAATGCAATTAGACAGTTCAGGTTTAAGCCAATTTTCCATAAGTTAAACAAATGTGCTGGGTCACACATGCTTTTCTATCCAATCTCCTCGCCTGTTGTTAACTAGAAATTATCAGCCAAATCTAAAATGGTGCATAGTTCTCCCAAGTTTACTCTTATTTGCTTTACAACTCAGGTATAAGTTTTTTCCTAATAAAAACATTTATGCTTCTTTTTATAGAGAACTGCTTTAATTGGGTTGTTTTCTATTTAATGCTTTCCGTCAAGGGCCCCACTTGTGACTCACCAGTTGCAGCTTTTCAGTTAGGCAGTTTTCATATTACACTGCTTTCTTATTTCCTGTTTTTTTTGCCTGTCCCCTTTCATGAAAGTCAGTTCTTCAAGGCTGACTCCAGTAAGCCATTGGTATATAGATATATGAAGCTGGCCTCCTGGAGACAGCAGCAATAGATAAATTAATTATAGCAGTGAGGGCAACTTCATCAACCTTGGATTGGGGTTGGTACTGGTCAAGTAGTATTGTTGGGAACATCCTAGTTGGGCAGACCAATCCTACCTTGCTACTGGGCTCTGCAGAGCAGCAGAGCTGTAGCCTGGCTACTTATGGTGATGATGACATAAAACATGGGTTGTGACCAATCCCTGTGCCAGCTCCAAGCTGGTGCTACAATCAAGCCTGTATTGGGCCCAATGCCAGCCGGCACCAGCTGTGAAAGCAGCTCAAGATCTAGCAGATCCTAGATCAGCTCAATATTTCAGGGTTTCTGCCAGGGAGATACCAGGAAAACACAGCCTGCCCTCACATTCATCATGTGGAAGGCGGACATCTACATTGATGGACTTAGGGTCCCTCAGGTGGCGGTCATATGCCTCCACTTGTTCCAAGTTCCCCACAGCTTGGCATTAGAGGGATAAGGATTGCAGCCTTAGTCAATGAGCAGTTGCTTAGATTTGTGAATTTCATGGTAAATTTTAAGTGCAATGTTTGGGCATGGATTTTTGTGAAGGTGTCCACTTCCCCTAGTTCAGAACTCACACATTGCCACACCCATAAAGTGTTGCATTGAGGCCAGAAGGGGACATTTGATATGGCCACAACTTTGTGCAGAAAAAATGGAAACATCTTTTTCATGGCTCAGCTGTTCAAGACACATAAATTAATCACAAATTTGCACTCAGGCTCGGGAACCTTTTGGGCTCTGCAGGCCAAATCCTTATCTAGCCCTCCCCCTGCAGATGGGGTACCCCTTGATGGTTGTTTGAGATAATCCACCTATCAGTCACATGATGTCAGATGGTTGACAGATGGGTTGTCCTGCCCTACTGTCAAAATCCTTGCCCAGGAATCCCAGGTGCAAGGGACTTTCTTAGGCTTATGCTTGGTAGGAGGTTTGTAGCTAGGAAGAACTGTTTGGACCCCTAGGAAAGATGACTGAGGAAAAGGTAATTGGTATGCAGGGCATCCCAGATAATGAGTGAGAGCATTGACAGAGGGTATTCTGTGGCCTACACTTGTGCAGCACACCAAAGTGTGGAGCCTCTGCACCCTACTCAGAGTGTCAGTGGTTTAACAATGAAAAAGCCTTCCCAATCTAAAAGGTCTTCAACATGGGATCAGGCATTCCCTGTGAGCCTCACAGAGCCCAGCCACAGATATCAGCAGAGAGTGATTGTGTCAGTCATGGCCCTAGAAACCACAGTCTGCCATACATCAGATGGCATGGGTTTGTTGTTCAGCAGTTTGACAGGGCTCCTGTTGGAAGACTCATATGAACTCTCTCTTGTCATCCAGATAACTGAAAAAGGATGACACTATCTTAAGAACATAAGAGCCTGCTGAAACAAACTAATAGCCCATTAGGTCCATCATCCTGTTCCCATAGTGGCCAGCCTGACATCTGTGTGATGCACTCAAGAGGACCTGATTGCAGCACAATCTGCTCACCTGCGGTTCCCAACAACTGGTGTTCAGAGGTATACTGCCTGTGACAGTGTAGGTGGAACTTAGCCATCATGGTTAATAGCTGTTTATAGCCTTATTTTCAATCAATTTGTCTGAATCTTCATTATAAATAGCCAAATTGGTGACCATGAATGCCTCCTTTGGGAGTACTTTCTTTGTCTGTTGTGAATATTCCAACATGCAGATTCATTGGATGTCCACTAGTTCTGGCGTTATGAGAGAGGGAGAAAAACTTTCTCCACCCACTTTCTCTATGCTATGCATAATTTTATAAACTTCTGTTTGCCATTTCTCTAAACTAAAAAGTCCCAACTGATTCAGCCTTTCCTCATAGGGAGTTACTCTAACCCATGGATAGGCAAACTAAGGCCCGGGGGGCGGATCCAGCTCAATCGCCTTCTAAATCTGGCCCACGGACGGTCTGGGAATCAGTGTGTTTTTACATGGGTAGAATGTGCCCTTTTATTTAAAATGCATCTCTGGGTTATTTGTGGGGCGGCCTGCCTGGTGTTTTACATGATTGGAATGTGTGCTTTATTTAAAATGCATCTCTGGGTTATTTGTGGGCCATAGGAATTCGTTCATTTACGCCCCAAAATATAGTCCCCCCCCCCCAAGGTCTGAGGGACAGTGGACCGGCCTCCTGCTGAAAAAGTTTGCTGACCCCTGCTCTAACCTAACCCCTGGATCATTTTGCTTGCTTTTCCCCTGAAACTTCTCCAATGCTATAATATCCTTTTTGAGGTGAGGCAGCCAGAACTGTACATAGTATTCCAAATGCTGAATTAAGCATTGTGTTTAAAAAACAAAACTCTGTTTAGTTTGAGTCCAGATGATACTATAAGTTATATTGGCTGTGTATGAACCATCATACATTACTTTTTTAACTGTGATGACAAGCATGTTTGCAAAAATTACTGATCACTGACTTGATTGTTTCTCCACAAATGCAAAATTGTGTGTTGTAACAAACTAAAAAAAGAGTTGTGCCACTTTTCAGTTTCCTTTCTGAAAACATGCTACTCTGCTTTGAGGTTTGGACTTTGAGGGTAAAGTACCCTCAGGTTTGTGTGTGACCTCTCTTTTTTCTTGTATGGTCTGCTGCTGCTTCTGTGGTCACAACTTCATATTGTTTAGCTCAAGAATTTGTGGGGCACCTAACTGCCAGAACCATTGGCTGGGGAAATGAATAGTTAGTCTAATAATTATTTTGTGATAATGTTTATAATTGGGGGAATCCTTATTGCTAAGATAATTTGGCCCAATCTAGCCATTGAGTGCCTGACCTGAAAAATTTCATGTACAGAATGCAGAATCCTTTAACTGCCATATTTTTTCCATCTATAAGACACCCCCATATATAAGACACCCCCTATTTTTCAGGACTCAGATTTAAGAAAATGGAGGGGAGATGTATCAGTGTATAAGACGCCCCCTAATTTTTGTCTTTTAAAGGGAAAAAACATAATCTTATACATGGAAAAATACGGTAATTCTTGATGGTAGGTTGTGTTATGTTCTGAGTGTGGAAGACAGGCTTTGTATTGGTTTTGCCATGCAATGAAGCCAGGTGATTTGGTTACTATTCTTGTGAGCGGTTTTGAACGTCATTTGGAAATCCAGCGTATAAATAAACATGATGAGGTGAAATCCAGAATTGTAGGTGTTCTCTCAAAATTTCGCATTGCTTTTAAAAGAGTTAAGGCTGCTGGTTCTTGCCCCTTATGTCAAGATATTCTGGATTATGCAAAACATATACATAGCATATTTCTGAATAGCCACTGGTGTTATTGTCAGAGCCCAAGCCTATTGAATTATAAGCAACATCATGCCTTTCTAAAGAACTGGCCATAGCTTTGAATAAGATCTTATTAGATAATAATGCCATACATGTAAATATAGCAGCTTTATAATTCTGATAAGCTTAATAGTTTGTTGCAGCATAAGCAGACCCGAAGGGATTCCTTTGTAGATCGAGTTGTGCAAACATACAAAAAAATGAAAAACCCTTGCATATGCTTTCTCAGTGAGTGTATTGTTACATTTTTCTCCTACAAGTTTAAGCAAAGACAGTATTTTATATCACACTGTAATACATTTGCCACCAGGATTAAATATAAAGGGCAAAATTGCCTTATTTTAACTTTTATTATTATTCATAATAGTATTGTCTGACATTTGATCTTGCATTTGCCTAGGTTTTCTTTTTCTCTCTTTGCCTTATTTTTTTAATGGGAAAATGAATTATTTTAAAGAAATAGGTGGCCTGCCTACTTTTTCCTTGTCAGGGTTCTCCAAACTCAAGGCGTAAATGTTAAGTTAAAAATCCCGGATTGCTGAACCCAGCAGGCTTTGCCTCACATTGCTGAAGAAATTGAGGAGGGGTGGGCACATTTATAGTGAGATGGAAGTATGAGACCAACTACATATGGAGGGCCAAACCCTAGCTTAGTGTCTGAAGGTTGCATGCACCTATACTTCTTTCCAGCTCTGCCATGACCACAAAGATGAGCTTGGAACATTTATTTAACCACAGCTTGTTGTGCCTAAATCTACAAACTATGATTAAGGTTCACAGTGGCTTGTTTCTGGCTGGCTTGCTTCTAACAAAGCATTGTTAACTTTAACTACAGTTTGTTACTTTGAACAAAATGGCAAGCTCCAATTAAGCAAAACAGAAGCAATTCCCCCTCCTGCTAAACTCCTTGCAGTTGTGCTTGTGAAGAACAGTGTTTTCCAAATACGGTCAATATCTCAAAATAGAGTGATCAGATAGAAAGGAAGGCAGGGCGTCTGTATCTTGAACTGTGGAAGAAGGCATTTTGGATGGATTGAGAGATACAGGTCTGCATATAATAAGTGTGAAAGTTTGGTGCATTGGGCTTTGTTTGGTTTTTGCTATAGCTACACTGATTTTTTTCTTTCGATATGAGAAGCAGTACATTATTTTTCCTACACACAGATTCATCTCCATGTTTATTATAAAGTTTGATGCAGCCCCCATTGGAAGGAATACAGCAAAGATTGCTTCTAATGGAAGTTTGGGAGGGTCTGGTACCAATTATTTTACAGTTCTTTTCATTAATTGCCTTCATTATATATAATTAAGATTTAAGGTCTCCCCCCTGGCCTACTTGTTTTCATTATGCTTTTCTAGTCCATCTATTTCTCCCTTATTTTCATGGATTCTCATGGCATGATTCCCATAGCCCATCTGTAACTATGTCCTTTCTGGATCAGTGAAAACAGAAAGTTTAAATTCAGTTTTTAGGGGTCGTAAGTCATCCATGCTCTTTTTGTGCTTTAGTCATCTCTTCATGCACACAAATACCCCATTCCTCTCTTTCCTGGTTTTGGCACTAGATCTTAGGAATTACTGTTTTATTCCAAGTCATGCCATGGGTCTGTTTAGCTTAGCACCTCCCTTGTTCTCTTATAATGGCAATGGCATCTACCTGAGAGTTGCTAGAACTGAGTTCCAGTGAGTTCCGGCTGAAAAAAAGCCCTGCTGCTGAAATATTATGTGAAATTACCTCTGCATGTTGGCTGTGATGGGTCAGTCTTGTTGGCAGACAGGCAATTTTTAGGCTTCAGCTGACTTGCAGACACCACTATATTCCCTACATAATGTGGAGCAGCTAAAACCCAAAGGGATCTGTTTCATGACTCTTTAGGAAGATTGTGCCGTTAACATGCCACCGCCAGCAATCCGCTCATGTTGTGACAAATGTTGGTTGAACCCAGGGCACAGAGCTTTCACTGATATTTAAATACTGGATAAAGTCAGGAAGAAAAACAACAGAATTTGAAAGGCCATGTACAGTGGTACCTCGGGTTAAGAACTTAATTCGTTCTGGAGGTCCATTCTTAACCTGAAACTGTTCTTAACCTGAGGTACCACTTTAGCTAACGGGGCCTCCTGCTGCTGCCACACTGCCACCACACAATTTCTTTTCTCATCCTGAAGCAAAGTTCTTAATCCGAGGTACTATTTCTGGGTTAGCGGATTCTGTAACCTGAAGTGTCTGTAACCCAAGGTACCACTGTATATGTGTGTGTGTGTTTTATGGAGAATTACCAGGGAGGGAGAGAAGTTAATCATGTATTTGAAATAGCCATTTGATCAATTTCAATTTTTATTTAGCTGAAAAATGGAATGGGTTGATTTAGTATCATTCAGCAGCTAGCATAGTGAAGTTATCCAGAGAACATAACTTGCTAAATTCCCAACTGCTTAGAACAAATTAGCAAAATCTAAGAACCATGAAGTCACCTCATATTCTGTGGTTAAAATGAATGCTAATATGAACTATAAAGTTTTTTTTCTGAGACAAAGAAAAGCAAATAAATTGCAATGTTTATTTTTACAGTTTAGATAACGATGCTCTATCTTAATTACAGGGGAGCAAGGGGCAGAAAGATCTCCTCATTCCCATCCTGATCTTCCCTTCATTCCTATTCCCATTGATGAGGTGCAACTGACTGTTACTGAGCACAGCATCTTACGGTTTCCCAAAGAAGTGAATCATGGGTCAGTCATTTATATGGATAGAATAGAAAGCAGGACACTTTGGACTCCTGTGACTAGAGCAAGGACATTTCCCTGCCATTCCATTGTGTGCCATATAGCAATATGTGCATAGAACTCAGTGACAAGCATTGACTATTCCAGTTATTGCTGTTGTTACTTCCATACACCTCTTATTAGAGTAAAGTTGTAACTTTTGTCTTCTGGGTCTCTGGGGTTTTTTCCTGTTATTCTGTCTCTCACGGCTACAATAAACCTACCATTAAAATTATGGACTGGTCATTTCTTCGTCAGAGGGCAAATGGGCAAATTTAGCAGGGGATCAAATACTTTTTCCCTCACTGTAGTTCATGCACAAGTGTTGTTACTATTCAGAATGCTGACATTAAGGATCTCCAAAATCCAACATAGCAGTTCATAACTGCTGACCCATGAATCACTTCTTTGGGAAACCGTAAGATGCTGTGCTCAGTAACAGTCAGTTGCACCTCACCTCACCAAAATTATGGCTTGGACATTTCTTCGTCAGAGGGCAAACGGGCAAATTTAGTAGGGGATCAAATACTTTTTCTCCTCACTGTACAAGCATGCCAAAATCCCTGGAAAAAATGTCCCCAAATTCCACTAAAAGTCGAGAGAGATTTCAATGGAAGCTGAAAGTCATGGTCATCTAGGTCCAAGCTGTATTTCAGTGACTTTCATCTTACTCCTAAACACATTTACTTCATAATAAATCACTTTTAATTCAGTGGAGGGTAACTGCAAGCAAATGGCAATGGTAGGACATTTAGTACATCAGAGGAGGAGAATGAATCCTTTTCTGATCATATTTGACAGAGTTGACCATATTTCACAAGGAAGAGAGGGATTGGAACCATAGTTCTGCTGTTTATTAAGCATTGTAGTTTTATTGTGGTTTATCACCACTTTTTGGAACATCAGTTTGATGTCCAAGGAATATTGCCTTCCTACACATCTTTGTACTTTGTTTAATGGTTGGTTGAATGTAATAAATATTTGAGGCTATGTAAAGAAACCCCAAACTAAATTCTATCATAGTTAGGTGTTTTTTTTAAAGCAAAGAAAACATTAGTACAGTCATACCTCGTGTTGCGTACACTCGAGTCACACACCTCCGTGACCTGGAAGTCCTCCATGGAGTGCGTGCGACGCGCTGGTGCGCAGAAGCGCAAAAAACCGCGAACTTCTGGGTTTTTCCTTTTTGTTCGTTCGGGTTACGTATGCCCAGGTTACATGGCGCGACCCAGAACGGATCGCATATGTAACACGGGGTACCACTGTATCTTAATTTGTAAGTACTGTACATAGCATGTGAAAACACTTATTAGGAAGTATGTCCTGTTGAATTTTGTGGGACTTGCTTCCAAGTAACCATGCCACAATTATTATTATTATTATTATTATTATTATTATTATTATTATTATTAATTATTATTTATTATTTATACCCTGACCATCTGGCTGGGTTTCCTCAGCCACTCTGGGCAGCTTCCAACCGAATATTAAGAACAATACAGCATCAAACATTAAAAACTTACCTAAACAGGGCCGCCTTCAGTTGTCTTTTAAAAGTAAAATAGTTGCTTATTGCTTTGACATCTGCTGGGAGGGTGTTCCACAGGGTAGGTGCCACTACCAAGAAGGCCCTCTGCCTGGTTCCCTGTAATATCACTTCTTGCAGCGAGGCAGCCAGAAGGTCCTCGGTGTTGGACCTCAGTGTCTGGGCTGGACGATGGGGGTGGAGACGCTCCTTCAGGTATACAGGACCAAGGCCATTTAGGGCTTTAAAGGTCAGCACCAACACTTTGAATTGTGCTCGGAAACATACTGGCAGCCAATGAAGATCTTTCAGGACCGGTGTTATATGGTCTCAGGTTCCAAGAATTTTTCAAAATACTGCTTATTCCTGTAACCTTTGTTGCCTTCTCAAATTAGTAGGTGCAGTTACAAA
>NC_046321.1:51041006-51118506 GCF_009819535.1 Lacerta agilis
TACCACTGGGTATAGTATAATAATTAAAGTGTCGATCTCTGGAGTGACACACACAAACATTTATTTTAAAAATGTTCACAGAAAAGTGAAATACACCAGTATTTAGTCAGTTTCTCCTATTGGTACATATTCACTGACACTGGTACCATGCTTTCCTCCTTCCTTTCCGCTGGTTCACTCAAAAGATGTTTCATAGCTTTTCATAACACATTCAAACTTCCTCAGATGGCATCTATCTCAAAAGCTCAAAATCTCCAGCATGATTTGCATGACTGTCACGGTACTTAAAAACGCATCAAGTATTTAGAGTTCCCAGGGTATTTCCTAGTTCCTCAAGATTGCAACCATCATTCCTTAGAAACTCAACAGAATTGCCTAAGGAATGTGTTAAGGGTTTTAAAAAATAAAAAACCAGTTCTAGGAGCTGTGTTGGGCTACTAACTGAAGCTCTGGATGTAGTGTGTGAGGTTTACTTAAAAACAAAAAACGTCATAACAAGTGACAAGCTACAAGTGACACCAG
Source organism: Lacerta agilis (assembly GCF_009819535.1). Classification (NCBI taxonomy): domain Eukaryota; kingdom Metazoa; phylum Chordata; class Lepidosauria; order Squamata; family Lacertidae; genus Lacerta; species Lacerta agilis. The sequence goes on from NC_046321.1 coordinate 51,041,529, forward strand.
GGCAGATTGTGCCATTAAAATGAAGCTGATTTAAGCCAGGCTTAAAGAGATGTATATGTGAGTGTGTGTGCATTCCTGACAAATATCAATGAGCAATTCAGCTTATTTGGTTTACTGGTCACCAAACTAAGCAGGATACGCATGACTGGAACTCACCAATGTCTTTTTCTTTGATTAAAAGCAGTTATCTGCCTGTAAGTGAAGTGTGCAACTTGGATAGGAGTTATAGTACTTGGAGGGATTAACCTTTCACCCAATTCTCTTGTATTTATTTAAATATTTACAATCTGCACTTTCATAAGGCATAGTACAGAGTACAAAAATATAATACCACCAGTCCATAAATATCCATAAAGCTTAATTAAGAACACTAATAATTTTCCAGCAAAACTCCCTGAAGCCATTGTTCTCCATGGAGTCATTGGGGAAAGGCAGGTACAAAAATACAAGTACAGTACCTATCTCCTCACTGCCCCCCCCCAGGCTGTCTGTACCCTCTGCAGCTAATAACAACTGGGTGGGCATTTTGAGTCGGGGGAACAGTGTGGTGCAAGTAAATTATTCCCTTTCTCTAGCTCTGCAACTCCAGTCAAAATTGGAGCCCATTGTGTCTGCTTTTAACCATCAGAGGATCTGAAAGTGAATCTCCCATGTCAAATTTAGTTTGTCCCTTTGGCATACGGCTTTGGGGTACTCCTGGATGCATCTACTTGTTTATAGTATTTCCATTGATTTATGAAGACAACTCTGAATAATTCCTTAAACCTAGAAAAGCATTCTTGCCGGTTTATGTACCTTTAGGGAATTATTCCCCTAGAGACATTAGACAGAAGAAACACTTTTACATTATTTTGCTTTTGGACCATTGTATGAACATCCGATTAAGCAAGTATTGAGATTACTTTATTTCAGTTTGTAATGTTGTTTTTTAATAATGCAGGGTGGTGAAGCTCTGGATGAAAATAGGATACAAGATAATAGAAGCACAGCTACTATTATATAAACCAATTTATTTATCCCAGTGTAGTTCTAAAAAAGTAGAATAGTGTAGAATATGCTATTATTTTATTAACAAATGCATTAACATCTACTTGAAATATATTCTCATAGTGCCTTTCAGCATTTTGATGCAGGGTTTGTTAATCCTAGCATTTCTATATAATTGAGAAATTGACCTTCTTTTAAGTCATTGAATATGCTTCCACAAAATGTGATAGTCACTAACTAAGGTGATTTTCTACTTTCATATCTTAAAAAACTGAATTTCATTGAGGACAAACATTGATGCATGCACATTTTTCTCCTAGTTCTAAAAGGAGAGTTCTTTGGGTGCACAAAAGTTGATGTGTTAACTTTTCAGCGCCTTCATCTTCTTAAACTGTAAACAATATAAATGTTAGGTTCTGAGCTCACCTGGGAAATAGTCTGTGTTTGGTCACAAAGTCAGTGTCATGCTGAGAGTATACAGGACCTTGGACAGCTCCAGTGAGCCCTGCTAAGGCTGCTACAAGAAAAATTGTCTCTGCATGGAGCAAAAGCTAATTGAAGCCTTATGTAGGCTGATAAAGTGTGATAGGCTCTGCCTCCCTGAAGGGGCTGACTGTTTAAAGGGCCCTTACCTTATTTTGTAGCCTTTGGGGGACTTACCTGCTGTGTCATAGGCTGTGTCCTCTGGCCGGGAGGACCCCGAATAAGGTATTGGAAGTTCTCTCTGCCTTAAGAGGGAGTAGCTTGAACCTCACCCAGGTACTCTGCTTTTGATTTTTCTTCATTTACTTAGATCCTACCTTCCTCCATTTCTGTCCTGCATATTACTGTTAAAGGCAGAGGCGTAGCAAGCCACTTGGCTGCTGGGGGCGGCAAGCCAAGCGGCACCCCCCGGGGGCGGCGCCTCGCTCTGTAGCGGCACCCCCGGGGCGGGGCCTCGCTCTGTAGCGTATGTGTCATGATGTCATGACGCATGTGCTACGGAGTGCAGCCCGGGCGGACTGGTGCGGATATGTGCAGTCCGGCCAGACTCCCAAGCCACCGACTGGCACCCCTTCCGTGCGGCGGCTTGGGAATCACACTCGGGGGGGGGGGGCTGGTGGCGCAGAGTGTCACCCTCCCCAGGCTGGAACCCGGGGCGCCCCATCCCCTGCGTCCCGCCCTCACTACGCCACTGGTTAAAGGTAAAGGACCCCTGGACAGTTAAGTCCAGTCAAAGGCAACTTTGGCACTCATCTCACTTGAGGCTGAGGAAGCCGGCATTTGTCCACAGACAGTTTTCCGGGTTATGTGGTCAGCATGACTATTTTCATAGCACAAATTGGGTTAAAGACAGTTTAACTTACCAAAAGAGTGTTCAACCATCCTCTCAGCACCCAATCATCACCACACTTTTTGAATTTTGAGACTTTATGAATAATATGCTTAGATGTTTAAGCCAATATTTGGAATATGTAATGTGAAGTACTATATCACATTGTTGTTATTTTCGTGTCCGACTCTTTGTGACCCCATGGACCAGAGCACACCAGGCAATCCTGTCTTCCACTGCCTCCCGCGGTTTTGTCAAACTCATGTTGGTAGCTTCGAGAACACTGTCCAGCCATCTCGTCCTCTCCTTCTCCTAGTGCCCTCAATCTTCCCCAGCATCAGGGTCTTTTCCAGGGAGTCTTCTCTTCTCATGAGGTGGCCAAAGTATTGGAGCCTCAGCTTCAGGATCTGTTCTTCCAGTGAGCACTCAGGGCTGATTTCCTTAAGAATGGATGTTTGAACTTCTTACAGTCCATGGGACTCTCAAGAGTCTCCTCCAGCACCATAATTCAAAAGCATCAATTCTTCGGTGATCAGCCTTCTTTATGGTCCAGCTCTCACTTCCATACATCACTACTGGGAAAACCATAGCTTTAACTATATGGACCTTTGTCGGCAAGGTGATGTCTCTGCTTTTTAAGATGCTGTCTAGGTTTGTCATTGCTTTCCTCCCAAGAAGCAGGCGTCTTTTAATTTTGTGACTGCTGTCACCATCTGCAGTGATCATGGAACCCAAGAATGTAAAATCTCTCACTGCCTCCATTTCTTCCCCTTCTATTTGCCAGGAGGTGATGGGACCAGTGGCCATCATCTTAGTTGTTTTTTTATGTTGAGCTTCAGACCATAATTTGCACTCTCCTCTTTCACCCTCATTAAAAGGTTCTTTAATTCCTCCTCACTTTCTGCCATCAAGGTTGTGTCATCTGCATATCTGAGGTTGTTGATAATTCTTCCGGCAATCTTAGTTCCGGCTTGCGATTCATCCAGTCCAGCCTTTCGCATGATGAATTCTGCATATAAGTTAAATAATCAGGGAGACAATATACAGCCTTGTTGTACTCCTTTCCCAATTTTGAACCAATCAGTTGTTCCATATCCAGTTCCAACTGTAGCTTCTTGTCCCACATAGAGATTTCTCAGGAGACAGATGAGGTGATCAGGCACTCCCATTTCTTTAAGAACTTGCCAATTGTATTTTTTGTCTTAATAAAATAATTAATTTAAGCTATAGGAATGGGAAATTAATTTTGTTTTGCAGCATAATGCAGTAAACATTTGGTAGAATTGCTTGGTAGGCCACTTTTTGCTAGGAATTCTAGAAAACTTTATCTTAATTTCATGTTCATTATATAAGAAGAATAGGGTTGCCACCCAATTAAAGAAATGTTAGCTGGTTGATCATATGAGTTTCAGTTGATCTATCAGCTAATTAGTCAATTTATTATGCAGAAAAAGTTAATGTGAGAAAAACAATAGCAATAAAGAGAAAAAACACATTTCTTTGTTTCTATCTGAGGCATCCATTGCCACATCAATAAACTATTGTAGAATAGGTATTTTTCTATCTGCCTTATGTATGAGAGAATGCTATGTACTTCCTGCAGTTTTTATAAGTACTTATAAACAGTGGTTATTTTCCTTGGAAAAAATGTGTCGGTACTCACCAGCAGGCAGGGGGAGGAGGCCAGCATGTGGCATGGCCTGATGGCAAGGTCGGGCGGTTGGGGTGTGTTAGCTGCTTGAAGCTCCCTTGCCCACCCACCTATCAGGGTGCTGCCACCCAGGTAAAAAGGCCTCTGGAACATTCCACCAGGGAAAACAAACAAACAAACAAACAAACAAACAAACACTGCTTATAAATAAGTTATTGTGTGAGAGTCTGGCATTGTCCATGGCTAGAATGTGTCACCAACAGCTTTCTACTGACATAAGAATGTATTTTACCCAAAAAGATGTTCCATCCTGTCTTTAAATTGATTAATCTAGCTGTTATAGACTAAGCATATGTGGCTGTCAAGAAAATATTTCATTAACAATTTTGCCAAGCCCTAAAGACCACAATCTGTGTTTCCCAGGTGCTTATTGAGAGTGTTACAACTGAGTATAACATACGTTGAGAAGGTTGTGCCTCAATACTCTGGGTAACAACAGTCTTGGAGAGTAACATAGCTCCCTTTCCTTGACAGGAAAACAGCATGGAAATCAAGCCATGTTCTTTTAAGTGGAGCTTCTGCCTCATATACCACTCCCTCGTGTCAAGTAGAAAATTGTGAGGATAAGAACCAGAATTTTCTGATAGACTGGAACGAAAAGCTCCATTCTTGTAACTTGTGGGAAAGCGGGGTTGCCTCTAGGATTCCCGCAGAATTTCCTTTCTAAGATACACAAGTGCCCTTCTCTAAAGAGTCTACTTTTAATGCAGAGTTTCCTTTATCCAAAGAGGTTTCTTAGGACTTTGATAGACTGAGCAACAGGTGGTGGTGGTGGTGGTGGTGATGATGATGATGCTGATGCTCCTGCTATTCGTTTTCCATTACCTTTTCTGTTTTGTTTTTAGATGCTGTTTTATGAATAACATTGTGCATTGCTTTAAGCACTGTTGACTAAAACAGTGTACAATGCTGAGTAACAAGATATCTGTATAAAAGTGTGAACCATCAGATTATACTCAATACCCTGATTATAACAAGCATAAGGCAGCTCATATCATAACCTCAAGTCATATGATGTATGTTGTTATGAAAAGTGGGTCATTACAAGCATCGTAGGAACTTTGGTAAAGTTGAGAAACAGGGGATTATGTTGGATAACTGACATTAAAAAAAAAAAATCTTTATCCTCCTTGGAGACCTCCTCTTTTCTTCCCAACCTCAGTTTCTGTACTTTCAAGGGCACATGCCGAGGAGGGACGCAAGGTACTATTGTCAACAAAGTCTTTTATAGTTAGATCTCTGTTTGGAATAGTACTTTTAAAGATATCACCAGAACTCTAAAAAATATATAAGTGAAAGGAAGAACGAAATGTACTAGCCATCTGAGTACAGCAATCACTTCATCTCTTGAGTTTTTGGAGGAGCTTCTTTTGGTTTTCTTTCTTGAATGTAAACCTAGAAAAGGAAAAGGTATGTGTTGGAAGCTCTAGCAATTGTAGGGTGTTGCTATTTCTGACTAGTATTTGGGAACAGTAGATTTTGGGCTGTACAAGTTGGTTTCTTGTGGACAAGGGCAGGAACTAAAGGTGAATTTAAGATTACCGTTGATTGTATAATTGATGACATTTATAACAACATATGAGAACCTTATGTGAGTGTAAGTTTAGTGCAGAATTTAAACTTTATTTGTTGCTTCTGGAGTTTTGAACGTGAAGGTGTGAGTTTAACAGCCTTGAGAACACAATGTAGAACTAAAAATTCAGGTCTTGGGATTTCAGAATTGCTTACAATGAATTGGGAAATGAAGTTTTCAAATGCTTAGAATTTACTGAATTTTGAATTAATTCCAATAACATCTTGTTTTTACTAGACCAGTTTGGGGGCGATATAATGTAGAACTTTCTTCTCGTACAGAGTCTTCCTGTTTACTGGAAGTTCAATAGCCTTAGGTCTCTTTATCATGAAATGATTTAGCCCACATATTTGAAGGCAGCATAATAGATTAATAGATTAAACAGGTAATAGAGCAGGGGTGGGGAACCTGTTTGCCCATCAGATGATGTTGCACTACAGCTTCCATCCTCTCCAAGCAGCATGTCACAGATGAGAGTCCCAACATCTGAAGGGCCACAAGTTTCCCATCCCTGGTGCAAAATAAGACATTAAATTGGGCATTTTGGTTGAAAAAACCTTAAAAAGATGAGGGAACTTTCTTTAATGCTTACAGATGCTCTTAAAAGAATGAAGAAAATCTATTCACAGCAATAGAAAAATATCAAGCAATAAGAATACAAAGGCTTTAAACTGAATTAAATAAAAAAACAACCATGCATACATAGTGCAAAACCAGCAACAACTGAAACAAAATTCAAAATAATTTTGACTCAAAGACCTTCCCAGGGAAACAGGACTAAACCTGACATATAAATATCCAAAGCATTGGATCCTGGATATTGTAAGAAAGGCATTCCATAAAAGTATTTGTTGTGTAACAAAAATAAACAAATTAACATTAATAGTGCAGCTTTTGTTGTATTGCTGATATTAAAACATAGAATGGCAGTATGTCAGAAATAAATTGAAATAATCATGTTTAATCTTTGGAAAGTATACTTTTTTTTAAAATGGAAGAATTATATGCCTTTTGAGAAAGAGTTTTCTTATGCTCTCAGCCATTATTTCAATATGTATATATTGAATCAAATCTCTGCAATACTGCAATATTTTATTTATTTAAAATATTCATACTTTGTTTGTTAGCTATAGTTACTGAGGCAGTTCACAGCATGAATTAAAATAATATCAACAGGAAAATGCAATGATAAAAAACCTAAAATTCAACGTTTAAAAATATGATAATACAGCAGTTGAATCCAATTTAAAACAGCCACAGATCAGAGAATTAAACCCCATCAAAAGCCTGAGACAATAGCAACATTAATATGCATGAAAGATGATATTTAAATACTTCAAGGGAATTTCATAGATGAAATGTTGCAAACGAGTTATCCCTGTCCCTGTTTTGTTTGTTTGTTTAAAATATTTATATGCTGTCCACCTGCCAGACTTGCCCTGTGGCAGACAGGGGAGATAAGGATCTAACCTGATCTAAAACATACCAGAGCAGTTCACAGTACACAACACAATTCAAATTCATATATTAAAATATTAAAAGCACAATAAATTTCCTAACTGAAGCCAAAATAATTCAACCTGAGCTGGGACTTAACAATCAACAAATACCTGGCTAAGGAAATGGACTTCTAAGCAGGTGCTGAAAACTCATCAGAGTTGGAACCTGTCTTATTTTAAGTTGTTATTATTTATTAAATATTAGTTACTTTATCTTGCCCAGGGCAACCCAAAGCAACTTACAACAAACAGTTGCCAGCTGCCTCACTGTTGGAGATGGAGCACTCTGAGCAGGGCCTCTGATGATACTCAATAGGCATGTTTGTGTGGGAGCAAGCAGACTGTCAGTACCCCACCATTCTTAATCTGTTAATAGTAAACTTTAGGGACAAGAGCCTATGCCACACTAGCATATGTTGTAGAACTTTCCCTTCCCATTTTTGCCTGAAGCACTGGCACTCCCCAATCTGCTCCAAAGGCCTCTCTATCCCTCTGGAACAGGTTTTGTGGGTTTGCTGGAGAGGGAGAGGAAATACCATTTATACAAGTGGAAGTCCATCTCACAAGCAGGTTAGCAACACTAGATGTTACCTTAGGAGTCCTTAGCATTCAGCAATTTTCTCATAATAAACAGGGCCTCCCCCAAAGTTTAGTGAAAACAAATTTAAAAAATGACTTTTTCTCCCCACTCCTCCTCTCCCTAAAATTGTTTTTGCCTCATTGGGAAAACCCACATCATATTCGGCGCAGCACAGCAGTAGACCCTTATTCAAAAGCTTCACCATAAGAATTCCCAAAGTACCGTATATCGCGGCGTATAAGACGACTTTTTAATCCCAAAAAATCTTCTCTGAAGTCGGGGGTCGTCTTGTACGCCGGCAACATCCGCCCCGCCACTGGCTGAGTGTGTGCGTGCACCGTCTCAGCCGCCATGGAGCCTCTCCCCACCGCTCCAGCCGCCGCTGCCGCTGCCTCAGCCGCCATGGAGGCAAGCGCGGAAGGCTCCTGTATGGCGAGGGGGAGGCTCTCCTCGCGCCGCTGCCGCCGCCTCAGCCGCCAGGGAGGCCGTTCTGCGCTTGGCCGGCAAGCGCGGAGGGCTCCTGTGCAGCGAGGGGGAGGCTCTCCCCGCCGCTCCAGCCGCCTCAGCCGCCATGGAGGCAAGCGCGGAGCGCTCCTGTGCAGCGAGGGGGAGGCTCTCCCCGCCGCTCCAGCCGCCTCAGCCGCCATGGAGGCAAGCGCGGAGCGCTCCTGTGCAGCAAGTGGGAGGCTCTCCCCGCCGCTCCAGCCGCCTCAGCCGCCATGGAGGCAAGCGCGGAGCGCTCCTGTGCAGCGAGGGGGAGGCTGTCCCCGCCGCTCCAGCCGCCTCAGCCGCCATGGAGGCAAGCGCGGAGCGCTCCTGTGCAGCGAGGGGGAGGCTCTCCCCGCCACTCCAGCCGCCTCAGCCGCCATGGAGGCAAGCGCGGAGCGCTCCTGTGCAGCAAGGGGGAGGCTCTCCCCGCCGCTCCCGCCGCTCCAGCCGCCATGGAGGCAAGCGCGGAGGGCTCCTGTGCAGCAAGGGGGAGGCTCTCCCCGCCGCTCCCGCCGCTCCAGCCGCCATGGAGGCAAGCGCGGAGGGCTCCTGTGCAGCGAGGGGGAGGCTCTCCCCGCCGCTCCAGCCGCCTCAGCCGCAATGGAGGCAAGCGCGGAGCGCTCCTGTGCAGCAAGGGGGAGGCTCTCCCCGCCGCTCCAGCCGCCTCAGCCGCCATGGAGGCAAGCGCGGTGTGATGGCCTGGGAGTCAGACTCTGATGCTGAACCTGAGGGATCCCAGCCTGCACAGGATTCCCCGCCTCCAGAACCAGCTGAGCCGGGGCCAGGGCTTGAGCCTGAAGGATCCCCACCTGTGCTGGATCCCCAGGTGCAGGCATCAGCAGAGTCTGCTCTGGCTCCTGATGGGAGGGAGGACCCATTGCCTGCAGGTGCTCCACTCCCAGCCTCTTCAGAGGAAGCTGAGGCATCCCCTGGGTCCAGTAACCCACCAGCCTCTCCTGAGCTACAGAGGCTCAGGGCAGAGAGGCGAAGGGAGTTAAGTGTCTGCAGGAGGAGTGCTCGCCTCCAGGCCCGGAGGAGAGGCGAGTCTCCAGAGGATCGGGGCGGCCCTAAGCATAGGGCCAGATAAAAGCCAGCCAGACCCAGCCCAAGTTGCGTGAGCAACATAGTTGCAAGCGTGTGCTCAACCTGCAACCTTGTGCCTGAACCTGCCTTGGACCTTGACCTGCTCCCTGCCTCGCTCCCTGCCGGACTGACCTCCTTTGGACCCCTAGACCCAGGACTGGACTTGGACCTCGCTTCATGGACAAACCCTTGGGGCCAGCACAGTTTGCTCACGCCACACCCGCACTCCCCCTTCGCTGGGGTGCGTTCGGGAGGAACTAATAGCCATGGCTGACCAGGCGGCTGCGCTGGTGGCATTGGCCCAGGAGAACCAGGCCTTGACCCACACCGTGCAGCAGCTAAGCAATGTGGTTACGGCGCTTCAGCAGCGTTTGGATGCCTTACCGGCTCCTGGGGCCGCCGCCCCAGCTCCTGGCAAGTACCCCGTGGCCCTGCCAGAGAAATTTGATGGGTCCCCAGCCAGCTTTCCCATGTTTCTCGCCCAGGCCAAGCTGTATATTCAGGGGCGAGCTCGGGATTTCCCCGACGACCGCACCAAGGTGCACTTCCTGATCAGCTTGCTGAAGGACCAGGCGGCCAAGTGGGCGTTGCCGCTGCTCCGGCAAGACTCCCCCTTGCTGACAGACTATACGGGGTTTTGCAATCTTCTGGAAACCACGTTTGCCAACCCTCAGAAGGGGAGTCAAGCCAATCGGGCAATTCGGCGGTTGAAACAGGGCAAGTCCACAGTGGCCATCTACGCCACAGAATTTCGGCTGCTGGCGCAGGACTTGACCTGGAACGACTCTGCACTGCGGGACCAGTATCTCGAGGGACTTTCAGACGAGGTACTGGATCAGCTGGCCACGTTGGATCGCCCTGCCACACTGGATGCCCTCATCCAACGGAGTCTGCAGATAGATGATCGGTTGGAGGACCGTCGCCAGGCCCGGGGCCGCCGGCACTCCGGGCTCCCAGCGCCGGTGCTTCCCTGCAGTTCCGTGGCCAGAGCTGAGTCATTGGAGGAGCCGATGCAGCTCGGGGCAGCGCGGCCTCGCCTCTCCCCCTCGGAAAAGACTCGGCGTCGGGAGGGGAACCTGTGTCTCTACTGCGGTGGGAGTGGACACTACGCCCGAACCTGCCCTGGGAAACGCCAGCCGCAGGTGAAACGGCCAACCCCAGTAGCCGATGGCCCAGGCTACCTGGGGCCCCAAGCATCGCATGATGGGCCCTCACCAGTGGAATTGCAACACCTCATGATACCGGTGCGTCTATACCCCCCCGGTGGGCCCTGGATTCTCACCCACGCTCTGGTGGATTCGGGGGCAACCCGCTCCTATATGGACTCTGCCTTCGCCACTCAGCATCAGGTGCCGCTTCAGAACAAGCCGGAACCAGTACAGGTGGAGGCAATTGACGGACGGCTCCTACGCTCGGGCGCGGTTACTCGGGAGACCCAGCCCTTGGTCCTGTGCTACCAGCAGCACCGGGAGGTGCGAACCCTGGACATTGCCACCATGCCCCGGTTTCCCCTGGTGCTTGGGATGGACTGGCTGGAGTCGCACAATGTTCAGATCGACTGGGTCAATCGGACTGTACGCTTCCCAGACCCGGGTTCCCATGCTCAGTCCGAGTTAGTAGCAGCTGCCCCATGGGGCAGGCTGTGTCAACGCTCCCTGCCGTGTACCAGGACTATTTAGACGTGTTCGAGGAACAGGGAGCAGACCAGCTGCCACCTCATCGGTCCTTCGACTGCGGCATAGACCTCCAGCCTGGGGCGCCCCTGCCTGTAAGCCGCCTATATTCTCTTTCGGAGCCAGAGCGTGAAGCCTTGCAGGACTTCCTTCGCAAGAACCTGGAACGCGGGTTCATTAGGCCCTCTACCTCACCCACTGCCGCTCCTGTACTCTTCGTTAAGAAGAAGTGTGGGGAGCTTCGCCTCTGCCATGACTACCGGGCCCTGAACAAGATCACCATCCCAGACCGGTACCCCTTGCCCCTTATTGCAGAATTGCTGGAGCGGGTGCAGGGGGCGCAGATGTTCACCAAACTGGACCTCCGAGGGGCCTACAACTTGATTCGGATCCGTGCCGGGGACGAGTGGAAGACGGCATTCGGGACCCGGTATGGGCAGTTTGAATACCTGGTTATGCCGTTCGGATTATGCAACGCACCCGCCGTGTTTCAACGGTACATCAACCACGTGTTCCAGGACTTGCTAGACAAATACGTGGTGGTGTACCTAGATGATATTCTGATTTATTCCCGTGACCCAGCCCGTCACGAGAGTCATGTTCGGTCCGTGTTGCAGCGCTTGCGGGAGCACCGCCTGTATGCCAAGCTCAGCAAGTGCGAGTTCCACCAGCGGTCAGTGGACTTCCTTGGACACCGACTCTCCCCTGACGGGGTGCAGATGGACCCTGGGAAGGTGGCTGCGGTTCGAGAGTGGGCAGCGCCCCGGAACCGCAAGGACTTACAGCGGTTCCTAGGGTTCGCCAACTATTACCGGACCTTCATTGCAGATTATGCTCATCGCACCACCCCATTAACCCGACTGCTGCGCCCCAAGACACCCTTCTCCTGGGATGAGGAGGCTGAAGTGGCATTTCAGGGGTTGAAAGCCTGTTTCCAGAGGGCGCCGATTTTACAGCATCCTGATCCCTCTCGTCCCTTCGTGGTGGAGACTGATGCCTCCAGTACGGCTCTCGGTGCCATCCTGTCTCAGCAACACGGACCCGATGCGCCGCTGTTACCCTGCGCCTACTACTCCCGGCAGCTCCTTCCGGCGGAGCGTAACTATACCGTGTGGGAGCGGGAACTACTGGCCATCAAGGTGGCCTTTGAGGTCTGGCGCCATCATCTTGAGGGGGCACGACACCCGGTGGAAGTGAGAACGGACCACCGGAATCTGGAGTACCTCCAGACCACCCGCAAGTTGAACCAAAGGCAGATCCGGTGGGCGCTGTTTTTCTCCCGGTTCCAGTTCCGGATCCGCTACATCCCTAGCTCCCAAAACCGGAAAGCGGATGCCCTGTCCCGGAAACCCGAGGACGTCACAGACACCGTACAGCAGGCAGTACCGATGACTATCTTACCACCAGCCACATTCCTGGCCACTCAGGAGGCCAAGCCACTGCAGGCTCGGGTGCGAGAACAGCAACGGGTCGACGCTTGGGCTCAGGAACGGCTCCGGGAACTGTCTGACGGGTCATGCCCTCGATATCCAGGGCTGGCCCTGCACCAGGGCCTACTGCTGCACCAGGGTCGTCTATACATCCCACCAGGACCATTGCGGGCTGAGGTTCTCCAGATGTCCCACGATGCCCCAGCAGCAGGGCACTTTGGGCGGTACCGGACCACTCATCTGGTAAGCCGGGAGTTCTGGTGGCCCCGCCTGAAGGCTGATGTGGCACGCTATGTTGCTGGTTGCGATGTCTGCCGGCGGGCCAAGGGTCCTACTGGGCGACCCCCCGGTCTGCTCCAGCCATTACCAGTCCCACCACGTCCCTGGCACACGGTCTCACTGGACTTTGTGGTAGACTTGCCCCCATCTCGTCACTGTACCTGCCTCCTGGTTTTCACGGACCATTTCACTAAGATGGTGCACTGTGCCCCCTGCCCGTCCATACCCACAGCTAAGGAGACGGCTCAACTGTACATGCAGCACATCTTCCGCCTGCATGGCCTTCCCGAGCGTGTGGTTTCTGACCGCGGCGTCCAGTTCACATCCCACTTCTGGCGAGCCCTGCACCAGACCCTTGGGACGGAGGTCTGTCTATCTTCGGCCCACCACCCGCAGACCGATGGCCAGACGGAACGGGCAAATGCGGTGCTGGAGCAGTACCTCCGGTGTTACTGCAGCTTCCAGCAGGATGACTGGGTCGATCACTTGCCATTGGCGGAGTTCGCCTACAACAATGCAGTGAACGCCTCCACCCAGCAGACCCCGTTCCAGGCCTCCTACGGCTACCATCCACGTTTGTTCCCGGACGTGCTGCCAGCTTCCGCGGTCCCCGCAGTGACAGACTGGCTTCAGGAGCTTCAGTCCCAGCAACAATTATTGATGGAGCAACTGCGCCAGGCCAAGGACGCATACAAGGCCCAAGCTGACCGACATCGTCAGGAGGGGCCAGAACTCCATGTTGGCGATCGGGTGTGGCTCTCTACCCGTCACCTGCATCCTTCTCGGCCCTCACGAAAGCTGGATGCACGGTTTGCCGGCCCATTCACCATCACTGCGCAGGTGTCACCGGTGGCGTTTCGCCTCCAGTTACCTCCATCACTCAAGGTTCACCCAGTATTCCACCGGTCCCTACTTAGTCCAGTCGCCCCGCCCGACGAGTTCCACCCAGACAATCCACGACCGCAGCCAGTTTTGGTTGAGGGGGAGCCTGAGTACGAGGTGGAGCGCATTCTCGACTCACGATACCGCAGGGGGAAGCTCCAATACCTCATCGACTGGAAGGGGTATGGGCCTGAGGATCGTTCATGGGAACCAGTGGAAAACGTCCACGCACCTGCCTGCCTCCGTGATTTCCATGCAGCTTACCCCAGCAAGCCTGGTCCGGCCCCTCAGTTGAGGGGGAGGCCTGGGAGGGGGGATGGTGTGATGGCCTGGGAGTCAGACTCTGATGCTGAACCTGAGGGATCCCAGCCTGCACAGGATTCCCCGCCTCCAGAACCAGCTGAGCCGGGGCCAGGGCTTGAGCCTGAAGGATCCCCACCTGTGCTGGATCCCCAGGTGCAGGCATCAGCAGAGTCTGCTCTGGCTCCTGATGGGAGGGAGGACCCATTGCCTGCAGGTGCTCCACTCCCAGCCTCTTCAGAGGAAGCTGAGGCATCCCCTGGGTCCAGTAACCCACCAGCCTCTCCTGAGCTACAGAGGCTCAGGGCAGAGAGGCGAAGGGAGTTAAGTGTCTGCAGGAGGAGTGCTCGCCTCCAGGCCCGGAGGAGAGGCGAGTCTCCAGAGGATCGGGGCGGCCCTAAGCATAGGGCCAGATAAAAGCCAGCCAGACCCAGCCCAAGTTGCGTGAGCAACATAGTTGCAAGCGTGTGCTCAACCTGCAACCTTGTGCCTGAACCTGCCTTGGACCTTGACCTGCTCCCTGCCTCGCTCCCTGCCGGACTGACCTCCTTTGGACCCCTAGACCCAGGACTGGACTTGGACCTCGCTTCATGGACAAACCCTTGGGGCCAGCACACGCGGAGCGCTCCTGTATGACGAGGGGGAGGCTCTCCCCGCCGCTCCAGCCGCCGCTGCCGCCGCCTCAGCAGCCATGGAGGCCACTGAACGCTTGGGCGGCAAGCGCGGAAATCTCCTTTGTGGCGCGGGGGACGCTTTCTCCGCCGCTCCAGCGCTGCTGCCGCCGCCTCAGCAGCCATGGAGGCTGCTGTGCGCTTGGCCGGCAAGCGCGGAGATCTCCTGTGTGGCGCGGGGGACGCTCTCCCCGCCGCTCCAGCCGCCGCCACCACCTCAGCCACCATGGAGCCCGGGCTGGGTGAGTATACCCCAAACTCTGTTTTTTCACATAAAAAGTTGGGGGGGTCGTCTTATACGCCGAGTCGCCTTATACGCCGCGATATACGGTAGAAGCAACCTACAGTTTTCAGTGCCAAACTTCTTACAAAATGGAAATGTGTGTAGTTTGCTGGACCCAGGAGCATGTTTCTGTAGTTCAAGTAGGCCTAGTGATGATAGCCTTGAGTATATTTTAATACAGTTCTTTGAGCATGCAATTCTTTTGATGACTAGCACAGTCAACAAGCAGGGGCTAGAGGAAGTACATTCTCTGGTTACCAAACAGTTGTGCTAAATAGTGGGATTGTGATAAACAGCTTCTGTTCTTTAATTGATGGCTGCTTGTTTGAAACCTGCTCTGCTCTGTTGCTATTTGTGGGTTGCATGTAGGTGTCAGTGGTGTCCCTCTTCTAGAATGCTCTGCTGTGTGCCTCAGGCCATATCTCTTCCATTCCTGAAAGTTTTCAATTTTAAGTGGCCCATTGCTTGTTAACTTTAAATTACCGTTGCTTAAATTGGAAGGATTGGAGATCCTAAATCTTGACTCTCATGACAAAAACAAAACCATGACAACTGCTTCCTTTGCAGCCAGGAAGGCTGCTCTCATACTCAGAGCGGAAAAAAATATTATGCTAAATAAGATGCAAAATAATGTGGCACTACAATCTTTAGCCAGATTGATAAGTGATGTGCAGGAATATGATGGATGAACAGGTAAACAAGTCCAAATTCCACTAAATGCAGTTTTGGATAACCCAATATATGCTTCAAGTACAGAGCATGTACTAAAGCCAAGGTCTGAGGTGGCTTCTGCCAGCCATCAGCCAATTTTTGCACTTTCAAAGATAAGCATGATATTCAATTAAAATGTTGCCTGCCTCTTCAGCAGCATGTTTTGCATTCTGTCACAATGCTGTTATGACACTATAGGTATTTAGGAGCTTCTTATTAAAGCTATTTTAGTTCCTGCTAAGTTTTTTTTCTGGACTTCTCCCAAGTTTCAACTCTTCACTCTAAGCTTGCCTTTGTAAATTGATGTCATTGTGATGTGCCTCAAAATATTCGACATGCTTGTGCTCTATTCACGTTCTCCTGGGATTATTCATATAAAAACTAAACTTTCAGTTTATTCATTTTCGCAAGACTCTTACCATTTCCCTTCCAAACTAAGTGAATATGGGAAGAATTTGCCATTCCCAATCCATAATGCTTTAATAATAACAAACAAACAAATAAGTATCAATTTGTAATTTATTGGGACACCTCTGTGGGGTCTCAAGTTATTACAAACAAGCCATGTTGAGTAGCTGTTGTCTGCTCAGTGAAATTTAAAAGATGGCTGTGGCCGGAATGGAGGGGATTGGCTCCTACTACCGCTGTACTTGATTGATTGATGTTTGGTTTTATAAATCTATTTAAAGACAGCAGCTCCTCATGCAAAATCCCAGAGTTGTGTACAACAAAATATACAAAACAGCTAAAATACAATTTAGAACCATACAGAATGATTATAAAAATAATCCACTCATTTTAAAAGCTTAAACCACTGAATAGGCCTGTTGACACAATAAAAGTCTTCAATACTTTTTCTCTAGGTTAGAAGTGAGGATGCCTGCCAAATCCCTGCTGGAATACCTGATTTCTAGTCAAAGCCAGTTAGTTGTCCCACATGGTCCAGAAGCTTAACAGCACTCCATGACCTCAGTGATGGAGCTGTGATATAAGGGCCTAGGTTATCCATAAAGGCATCCTAATTGTTTAGGGCTTTGTATGTAAATACAAGACCCTTGAACCAGGCTCAGTAGTATATGGGCCAGCGTAGATGTTTTAACAATGGTGTTGCATGCTGTTGGCTGGCTGATCCCATCAGCAGTCTAGCCAATACATTCGGCACTACCTGCAGCTTCTTGGTTAGGCACCAAAGCGACCACACGTGGAACACATTGACAGATGAATGAATCCTGCTCGAAGCTGAGTTGCTACCACAGTCTGATGGCCCTTTTGTGCCATGCCTAAAGGACCCAGCAGCCTCCCCCCGCCCTGCCCAAGCCCAGACTTGGCCTGGTTCAGTGTTGGGTTGAGCAAAGAGTTTTACATGAGTGATAACCATAGCCTGTTATCCTTTTTGTAACAAAGGAGTAAAAAGATTTCAACTTTTGCAGTCAAAATCTCGGTAATCCTAAAATTTGGCAGCATGACTAGCAACAAGCAGCTTCAGAGGCTGTAGGAACATAAGAGTCTGACCCAAACTGAGTCAAACCATTGGTTCATTCTACCCAGTGCTTTCCACATTAGCTGGTAGTGATCCTTCGGGGGATCTACTTGAGCATGGTGGAACCCCTTCATACAAAGCATGCGCTCTCCCACTGAACAAGTAATTTGTACAAAGCATAGAAGCATAGTATTATAGAGCTGGAAGGGACCAAAAGGATCTTCTAGTCCAACCCCCTGCAATGCAGGATTCTTTTGCCCAAAGTGTGAAGCATTTGTCAACATATCCATTCTCAGTGTGACTATAATTTCCATTGTCGTTGCTGTCACATTATAGATCTATTTATATGAACTTTGCACAGCCAGTGAGCATTGTCAGTAGAAAGCAAGATAGTAGTACCCTTGTTAGAGCAGGGAGGAGTGAATTTGAAAACACATAGTTGTGACTGAGCCAGGGAGGTTAGGAATTCAGAATGCTGTCCATCCAACATTCACCTGATAGTTTTGGTATGCCCTTAATGGATACTCATCATCATCATCTGTAAAAGCTGTTGTATAAAATAATAATGAAGTAATAATGGCTTTCAGGGTTGCTTGGTGGATAAATGAAGTAAGGTTTGAAAGTACATTGCATATTAAAAGCCTTAAAATTACCAATAGACATGGTTTTCTGTATGGAAAGGTGAAATACTCCATGAAGTTTAACTGTCCTTGCTTTTTAAAAAATAGCATTTATTTCAGGAGGGTACAAAAGAACAAATACAATATATTATGTGCTTTGATAAAAATTTCTTTTTAACTTTAATTTCATAGTAAATGAGTACCTTTAATGAAACAGTATCCTAATTAATTAATATTGATATGCTAGGATTTGTATATTCCTCCAAGGGATATGCAGTTATTACCAGTCTTTCCACCAAACATACTGAAGCTTTGTTTCCTTCTCTTGTCTTAATTCTGACATGGCAGCAAAGAACAACATACAGGCACAAGCCCACAGCCTTCAGAATTGAATGACAGCAGCCTGCCCTTTCAGCTTCAGCTCAGAAGGAGGGGCAAATTGTAAGGAGGCCTCTTTCCTCTGAGTCCTTGATCTGAGAGGAAGAATGCCCCATTGCACAGTAAGGGAAAGAACTGGCCTTGGAGAATGTGTGACTCAGGTGTTCATTCTCCGTGCCTAATTTGTCTCTCCCATTGGGTTCTTAAAACTGTGAGGGAAAATATCCTCTTGCAATTTAAAGGGTGATGATGAATTGGAAGAATGGTCCTTGAAGGCATTATGTAAGCCAGTTCTCTCCTCTCAGCCTCAAAGATGGACTTTTTCAGAGGCCAAAGCTAGAAGAAAATAACCCTTCCCACCTTGCCCAGACAACACAGTTTTGTGCCTTTAGTGCTGCACTGTAGTTCCAGGGAGGAAGGTTGCTTGTTTTATTTATGCATTGAGCCCATCAACCTTCCACAATGGCTTCATGCATGAAGGAAATAAGAGCAAACTCACACAGCTCAAGTGTGGTCAGGTATCAGGTGTCCTGCTTAATACTGGATGGTTTGATTTTTCTAGAGCTTTCTGGACCCGTGTCCTCTTTTCCTAGATGTCTGTTAAAACTCCAGTAAAACATGTTCAAGGAAGGGGGTTCCAAAGTACCGGTAGTCAGTTTTCAGTGGCTTTTTCTTTTTTAATGTAATAAATCAGAAAGCTGGCAGCCCTGCTGCTACTGCTGCCATAGTGTAGTAGTAGTAGTAGTAGTAGTAACAACAACAACAACAACAACAACAACAACAACAACAACAACAACAACAGCTTCTAATGCTCCTGGGAAATGCCAGTACACAATGACATACTGTTGTTTCCCTTTCCTTGCACATTGTATGGAAAAGCAAATGGCTGACAATTGTCATTGGAATTGGAAAGGATGGTACACCATCACATACACTTCCTTCCCAATAGCATTTGTGTGTGTACCAACTCTCCACCATCTAGTCCCAAGGTAGGTTATGTACAGCTCCATACAACAAGTTAAACCATGTACTATGTAAACATTGCTAAATCATAAATTAAATTGAATCAACAGTAGTCAGAAAGAGTGACAACATAACAATTTGTGTACTGTAGTAGCAGAACTATGCAATTTCACCTGTTTTCCCCTACTCCTTTTGTTATTGATGACGTCTCTCCATAAGTCTCTCTGCAGGAAATTGGCAAGTGGCTGGAACAACTCATTGCCTCAACCCCAAATGTCACATCATGTGAGGGCTGACCATTCAGGACAGTGGTTCCCAGCTGGTGGTCCACGGACCCCAGGGGGTCTGCGTAACTCACCCAGGGTGTCAGCGGCCTCATTCACATAACAAAAAGTACCATAGAGATACTATTTTTTTTTAAAGTAGGGAGTGCATGGCTTGGTTTTTGAAAAATGGGTTCTGTATTGGGAACCACTGATTTAAGAGATAAATTGCTGTGTATATAAGCATTAGTCTTGGACCTGCAGAACTTGAGCTTGGATAATTGCAGCCTCCCTTCCTGCTTAGCCAACACAAGGAGCCCTTGATTGGGATAACTCTGAGTACCCCTTCCTATCATTTCTCTGCAAAATATCATTTTGGCAGTAGAGAAAGGCTGATTTTTCCATTACTGGAAAGATAGTGAGTAGACGAGGATGTAGACTCTGAAAATGCATCTGCTGCTAGCCCAGTTTCACCAGCACACCCTCATCAAACAGATCCCTTTGATGGAAAGGATGGCTCTTCTGTTTCTCCATCCTAATTCCAGGATGGAAAATGAGTCACTCATAGCAAGATAATAAATTGCTGCAAAAAAGTTGAGGTGTTATACAGACACTTTGTAAAAAAAACAACAACCTGTTTTTAAAGTTCTTTTTATCACAGATTGGCACAGAGAAAATAGAAAGTGTATTTCATTTTAAGCATAAAAGCTTTTTCTATAAAATACATTGCTATTGTATTGTGTATACATTAGCATCTTACATACAGAGAAAAATATATTAAGCTGCAAATAATAATAATATCCCCAAACAATTAAAGTAAAAAATGTTCTGGTAATTAACTATTATTTTTCACAAAACTAGTCTAATTATGTATCAGTCATGCTGAAATGAAAGGTCAATAACTACAGATGCATAATTTCCTTCTGATAGATTGCTGTTTGAAAATAGGTTTATGACAATTATGTGATTAATTTCCTTTTATTAAATAGCATTATGAAACTTCATGATGCATTCATCTGTTTATTACTGTTTCTTTTTCTGTTTAGTTTGAATTTAATGGTGGATGCAATCTAACCTCAGTAGAAAATCTAGATAGATAGACATTGCCTTTTAAAATAGTCCCCGATTGCATGTTAATTATATAGTGTCTGTGAATTCTGGGTGGTGAATAATCACACACACATTCCTTTTCAGTCCACAAAACCTCATCTGTATCAAAGCAAATTGGCAATTCATGTTCTCTGTGCTGGATAAGTAATAGTATTGTGCATTGTGCCTGAGATGTGCATATTATTATTTCTCAATATTAGTTCCCAGCCTTAGTTTGGAGCTTATATAACCAAGAAGAATACAAAAGAGCTAAAGATTATGAAACACTTTACACAATAAAAGTGGTGTATAAAGTGGGGTTTAAATTGATAATATTTGCCTCCTTCACAAGCCTTGAATCTTTCTGTTACGTATCAGCCATCTAACCGTAAGATGCTCTTTAACATGGTAACTGCTCCTAGTTCTGAGCATGGAAAATAAATGGGCAGTCAAAAGAACTTACAAAAATATACATTTTGATTGCAGAATGACAGATATGTTTTCTGTTGCAATCATTCATCACTATATTTGTGAACTTCCCCTAATATTTCAATTGACTAATTCACAAAGGCAACAAGAAAGATTTTAGCTGATAAATTAGACGTGGGAGAGATGTCCTACGTCTTCTTAAACCTATACTTTTGTTACATAGACACCTTTTAAAGGAAACATATAGCTTCCATAAGCTATATGGTATTTTTCCTCTTTAGAGAGCATTTAATGATGAGTGCAATCTAACCTCAGTAGAAAATCCAGGTAGTATCTCTTCCCACTAAAATGTGCCAAAGCGACTTACAAACAACTAAAATATAGTAACTGATTACCTAGCTAGATCATTTTCTTTTAAAATGGTCCCTGATTTTTTTAATTAATTGTATGGTACCAGTAGTGCTTAGGAAAGTTTGCTTATTTTATAATAAACATTATTGAACAGTGAGTGACAGAGGCTGATTCAGGATACTGTCTATTTATGTAGTTCCATTGATGTCTGTATCCTTTGAAGCCTACAGTCAGAAAAGCTACAGACTTGAATTGGCTTTGATTTGCAGTACATTTACCAGCATTTCGAGTTGTTCTGCAGAAGAAAGTTGAGAGCAAGGTGGTTTGAGGACTTGGACTTACTGGAAAAAAAGAGGGTACCCTATGCCTTTTCCAGATTGGCTACAGTATTTCACAACAGAAAAATAAAAACACAGTATGTTGTTGTTGTTCAGTCGTGTCCGACTCTTCATGACCCCATGGACCAGAGCACGCCAGGCACGCCTATCCTTCACTGCCTCCCACGGTTTGGCCAAACTCATGTTAGTAGCTTCGAGAACACTGTCCAACCATCTCATCCTCTGTCGTCCCCTTCTCCTTGTGCCCTCCATCTTTCCCAACATCAGGGTCTTTTCCAGGGAGTCTTCTCTTCTCATGAGGTGGCCAAAGTACTGGAGCCTCAACTTCAGGATCTGTCCTTCTAGTGAGCACTCAGGGCCGATTTCCTTGAGAATGGATAGGTTTGATCTTTTTGCAGTCCATGGGACTCTCAAGAGTCTCCTCCAGCACCATAATTCAAAAGCATCAATTCTTCGGCGATCAGCCTTCTTTATGGTCCAGCTCTCACTTCCATACATTACTACTAGAAAAACCATAGCTTTAACTATACGGACCTTTGTCAGCAAGGTGATGTCTTTGCTTTTTAAGATGCTGTCTAGGTTTGTCATTGCTTTTCTCCCAAGAAGCAGGCGTCTTCTAATTTCGTGACTGCTGTCACCATCTGCAGTGATCATGGAACCCAAGAAAGTGAAATCTCTCACTGCCTCCATTCCATGTAAACACAGTATACATGCCACCAAATAAAATAAATTTGAATTGAAACCACCACAGAAAACTGGCCCAGGTTAGCCAGATATTTATCAGAAGGAGAAAAGGTGTACTGTAAGTCCTCTGAAAAGTTTTCGAATATAGTTGTAGGTCTCCGATGTGAGATAGATGTATGCCTTTTTTGCTAGCTCCACCAGACTCTGTCACTCTTGTAAGATGTGGATAGTGCATTGGCTTGTTGGAGCAGTGCAAGCACTTTCTGGTTCAAGATTAGTTTCTGGTTTCAAGCAGTGGCCTATCACTTGCCTTTCTTTTATTTTCCCTTTTTAATGCTTTATTAATTTTACAAAGAAAATCAATCACCAAAAACAATATAAACTCAATACAAATTACCAAGAAAAAAAATTAGATTCATACATAACAGATTCCATTATGACTTCCAGTCACCCCAGTGTGATTCCTAAGTTACATTTTCGACTGCACACTTTCCATTGTGTCTCCTAAATTGTCTCAGTTGTAATTTATTTATTTTTTATTTCCTACTATCATGCAGGGGTCAATCCAGACCTGCCAAAGAATTTAGATTTTTACAATGTTCTTTTAGGTATACTCTGTTAAGTATCCCATTCTCTATTAAATGTTTGTTCTGTAACATATCTAAGTCTTCCTGTCATTCTTGCTAACTGTATTCTAGCTGAAACAAAATAGAAAATTCTTTCCAGTAGCACCTTAGAGACCAACTGAGTTTGTTCTTGGTATGAGCTTTCGTGTGCATGCACACTTCTTTAGATACACTGAAACAGAACAAAATAGAAAATTCTTTCCAGTAGCACCTTAGAGACCAACAGGGTTTGTTCTTGGTATGAGCTTTCGTGTGCATGCACACTTCTTCAGATACACCTGTAACTGAAACAGAAGTCACCAGATCCTTAAATATAGATTCTAGCATTTTCGTCTGCCAGTCCAACTTAGTAGGAATAGATTCTCCTTTCCATCCTTTTGCTATTAAGATTCTTGCTGCGGCTATTGCATACATAAAAATTCTCCTTAGACTTTTTGAAATATCTTTACTCATTATACCCAGCAGAAAGGCTTCAGGCTTTTTGGAAAGAAAATTTAAACATTTTCTTAAGCTCATTATATATTATATCCCAAAATTCTCTTCTTCTTCTTCTTTTTTACAATTCCACCACATGTGGATTATCATGCCTTCTGCCTCTCTGCATCTCCAACAAATGCTTGACCTGGTTTTATACATTTTAGCCATTTTTGAAGGTGTTAGGTACCAATGGTAAAGCATTTTCATAAAATTCTCTTTCAAATTATAGCACACCGTGAATTTCAAGTCCTCACTTCACAATCTTTCCCATGCTTCCATTTGAATGTTGTAGCCAAAATCTTTGGCTCATTGGACCATTACCGATTTTACTTCTTCCTCCTTGACTTCCCAGTCTAGGATGAGTCTGTACATTTTAGAGAGTGGTTTTTCTTTAGTTTGTATTAATTCTTTCTCGAATCTTGATAGTTCTGTGGAATAGCCCTTCTGTTTGTCTTTTTTGAATGTCTCATTTAGCTGGAAATATTGTAGCCAGTCTGTTAAGTGAGTTTGAATTTCTTCAATTTTTTTTTAGCTCTAGACTATTTTCCTTCTTTTCCAATAAAACCTATCAAGTTGCCCAATTTTCATCATGTTTTTTTTTTCTTGACTGAGCATGCTTCTATAGCCCATACCATGTATAGCGATTTTCTTACCACGTGGTTCAAAAAACCTTTGTGGATTTTAACCTTTTCATAGCCTAGTTAAGCATTCCATCCATACTGATTATCAAATCCTTCCAGATCTAGAAAATCAGTGTTTTGAAACATCAACCATTTCAAATCTGGCAGTGTGCCTTTCTGGTCCTCAGAGGCACCCTCCCATTTTAAAGCCATCTAAACTAGTGGGACATATAACATTTTGAAGCAGTGAATTATGCAACAAGTTAAAGCTGCATTGTGTGAACATGCTTTTGCTAAGTCTGTGCTGAGCCTACTGCCAGTCAGCTTCATTAAATAACCCCAAGATCTAAAATTGGGGATTGGCGGGGAGGAGGAGGCATTGTCTTAATTTTCTCATTGTTGCTTACTGTAGTATTTGTCCACTTACATTTGCTTTTAAGCACTATTAACTCTTTTATGCTATAAAGTAGATTCTACAGACTCTTAATTACAGTTGATATCTTTCTATTCTGTCCTCAGTATTCTGTCACGATAGCCCTATCCAAGCATCCTACCACTCCTCACACATGTGATTCTCATTGTGCAAAAGGAGGCTTGGGTGCACACTTCCTGATCACCTTCCTTTCCTCCCGCTCATTGCTGCCACCATTCCCACATCCCTTCACAGTGGTGTTGCACCAGAGGGAGTGGCTCTTTTCAGGAGTAAAAGACATTTGAAACACTTTGTTTTTCTTCTCCATCTCAGACCGGGAGATGCTACTCCTCACCTGGCACTGTGATGAATAGCAAAAACAAAGCTTTCCTCCTTCCTTATTACAGTACTGGACTCCAGGGGGACCTCATATCTTAGTACTTCGTTAGGAAGAAACCCTCCCTCCTAGGCTGAGTGAATGAATTAAGTGTGCCTGCCCTCTGGAATGTGAGTGTGTATTTGCTTGTTTGCCCCCCGACTTCTTTTGGTTGATTGTTTGTCTCTTCCTGTTTGCCTGTATGTGTGGGTCTATATTCTGTCTGTCTGTATGTGTGTCGTATGTATGTGTCTGTCTGCATCAGTTGTGTGACTTTTGGCCACACCTACTGCTGGCATGTGGCCCTTGCAAGGGTGATTGAACGACACACAAATTTCATTTGTCAAATGACTGTCCAGTGCTTTTGGAACTCCTTTAACCCTACCTGTAATTTACCGTTTTGAATATTTAGGAACACACTACTAGACATTAAGTTAAAAGTATTTTTTAACTAAGATGCTTAAAACTGGCCATGCTTTTTTAAGAAAGGAAAAAAGTAGTTTTAAGCGTTCCTGATTCTTAAGCAGGATGGAAGATAAGGAGAGGAGCAAGTCTTTCCTCCCATGCACTTTTCTCCTGAAAACCCTCCTCTGCTGCCAAGCCTACTGTTTGACACCAGAGAGTCTGTTTGCTGAAAACACTGGCTTGAGGGGTTAATATTAGTGGAAATACGGTGCAGGAGCAAAAGGATTTATTTTCTTTTAAAAACACACACACCCTGTACAGTGCCTGTTATCTAAAGAAAGAAAGATGACTAGTTCAAAGCATTCTATTTTGAATAAGCTTTTAATCCAGCAAGAAGTTATGCCCTCACTGTCACCTGCAACTTTCCTTTCTCACTTTTCTACCCAACATTGGAGCATTAATACCACAAGTTCCACCAGAGACCCTTGGGGACACCTCCATTTATTTCCCTCTATTGTGATGTTGTTCATTTTTTTTTTTGTAGTGCTTTCTGTTTTTGAGTAGCTATTGATCATTAAGGAGACCTATCCTCTGATCCCATGAGTTTGATATTGTTGTTTTCTTTCCCCATGAGCTGCTGTTCTCAAACTTTGTTTAAAGCTTTCTGAGTCCCAATAACATACTGCACACCAGTTCAACAGATCTGTTGCTGAAACCTGTCATCTGTCTATTCTAAAAGCTCTCCTTTACAGACACCATATTGATTCTAGTATGGCATCTGTTTTCCCTCTGTCAGGCTGCATTCACACAGCAGATTATTCAATTTTCCTGACATTTCCCTAACTTCTAATTTCCACATTATATTTTAGCTTTCACACAACATAAAAACCACTTCCAGAAATATAGTGGAATATAGCTCAAGGTTAGCACTCATTTCCATGTTATTTGCAGACTTTTTTTCTAGAAGCCTATTACATGGAAACAAGCAGTAAACTTGCACTGTATCCACTATATTTCTGGAAGTGGCTTTTACATTATGTGAAAGCTAAAATATAATGCAGAAATTAAGTTAGGAAAATGTCAGAAAAGCTAAATGGACCTTTGACCTCATCCAGCAGGGCTCTGCTTACGATAAATTGCAAGTTTTGTGGGCTATTGTACATGTTTTGACTGCACTACTTTTCATAGTATTTACTTGGGATTAGAGATGTAAAATTTCTGGAAATTTTGAAGCTCAGGAAAAAACCTGGGATTTTTCGGGGGGAAATGAATTTTTTTGGAAAAATTGGAAAAAATGCTACATTAGCACTTCTTTTTCTTTTCCAGATTGAAAGTCATTCTGTTACTTTAGGAACATAAAATATAACTATGGACAATTTTAATGGGCATAAAATTGTCACAACTAGCATATTAAAAATATAGTGTATCCAAACAATTATTACAAACAGAATTTACTTTTAAAATAATATTTATTTGTATTTGTAACAAATGGAGCAACAATCTCCTGAACTGTTTACTAGTTTATGTGGAACAAAAAACCTCCACAAAACAATTTTTGAAAATCCAGAAGTAACAATTATTCATATTTCCTCTCCACAGTATTAAAAAAAACATTCTCATAAAAAGAACTGAAGAAGGAAGTGGGACTAAGTTTTAATGAAATTTAATCAGAATCATTTTCTGAGCTGTAATGATCAGTATCAGTTTCAGTCTCTGCTTCTGCATCTACTCTGTTGTGTCTGTCATTATCACAGTTATTATGGACTTCTAAAAACTGAAGGTTTGCTCGGATTGAAACAAGCTTCTCTACCCTTTCACATGTCAGCTTATTTCTTGATTTAGTGTGAGTGTTTCCCAACATAGACCAGATTCTTTCACATGCTGCAGAAGATGGAGGAATCTGAAGAAGGCGAGAAGCAAGAGGAGTCAGAAGCTGTGTTGTACAAAGACCTTGCCACCATGTTGCAGGAGGAATATGTTTGGCAGAATCCCAGATTGCATTCCTGGACCAAATCCCTGAAGATGTTCTATATTCTGCAACATTTGAAAGTACCTTCCCAACATCAAGTCCTAAATGTGATACTTGTTTTGTAATCCAGTCAAATGCAGTAACAGTGCTATCATCACTTATATTGTCACCTTTGAATCTTGGATACAGCAGATTTGCAGCAGAATGAATTGGATGGCAACAAAATTCTTCCCTTTTTAAAATAAAATCTTTCACTTTACTTTCTTCTATAGTTGTAAGTGGCGATATACTGAGATGTTCAAAAACAGTTGTTTTTATCTTTGTCATTAGATAAGGAATTTCTGACAAAAGTGCACTATCTGATTCAGATGCAGTGATTGCTGCAGCAATTGGCTTTAGAATCTTCAGGGAATTTTGCAGCTGAACCCAGAAGACTTCCTGATCAAGAACAGTGTTTCTTACACTCCTGGGTACTTTAAGATCTTCAACTATTACTGTTTCTTGAAGAGCTTCTTTGTTTTTTAGTAAACTTATAAAGGAGATCACCACTCCAGCCCACCGTGTTTTACTACAGAGCTTCAGTGTCACTATTTTATTCTTTGCATTTTTTTCTACTTGCTTCTTCTTGAAAACTGCAGCTACAATATGAGCACCTTTTACATGTTTTTATAACTTCTTTTGCTTGTCTATAGATCCTTTGAAGGGTGTCCAGTTTCATAATACCATTAAGAAGCAAATTTAGCCCATCCTATTGCAGTAATATGTGGATACTTATCCATTATGATCTCCCATGCTGCTTTCATATTGCTGGCATTGTCAGTCAGCAAAGCAAATACTTTACCACTCCCAATTTTCTGTAGGACTTCACATATTTTACAGCTGATATACTCTGCAGTATGTCTATTCTCTCCTGTTTCAATGCTTTTGTAAAAAAATGGTTGAGGTGTTATAACAAAATTTATAATTCCTTCTCCTCTCACATTTGTCCATCCATCTGTAAGTAGTGCAAGACACAGTGCTTTATTAATTTTTCTTTGCACAGATTCCATTACACGTTCATATTCCGACTCCAAAAGAGGCTTGCTCAAAGAATGTCCGCTGGCCAAATGGTATGATGGTCTTAGTAATTTTAATGCTTCTTGCCAGTATGTATTTTCAGTTATTGAAAATGGTGTTCCAGAAGAATATATTGCTCTTGCAAGAACTTGATCATTTTTTCCTGATCTTCAGGTGTCATCTTGTCTACAAATGAATTAATTGAATAGTTTTTGGATGCAGCTGTCTTCAGTATCTGTTCACTTGAAGATGCTGCTGATGGGACAACACTTTGTGTTGCTGCCGATATTACAGATGGAGTAGAAAGAGGACTTCTTGAACGAGAACGTTGAAAAAAACTATGTGATTTTCATCATTGTGGTCCTCTTCACTTAGATCCAAGAAGAATTTTTTAATATCTACAGGACACTTGTTACATACAAGAATGTGTTTTGTCATCCTGGTAGCATTTGGAAATGCATATTCCATCTGACAATATTTGCAAATCACATTTTTCTTCTCAGAGGAACTTGTAATGTGAAAATGCTTCCATATGCTAGATGTTGGTCTCACCATTTTCCTGAGGGAAGAAAGAAAAATAATTTAATGGTTAGTTAGTTTGCAAGAAGCCATTAATCTATGGTAGTGGTGGAGGGAAGTAAAAGACCAGATTAGTAGAAATTAAATTATTATTTACACAAAGGTTATAAACTAATGTAGCTAAATGATTCAGTTTTCTGGAATCAGGTAAATGAAAACTCTTACTTTTTTAAATTAAGTATATACTTTCAGGCCCTTTTTGTTGTTCTATATTTTCTTCCAGTGCTTTGAGGCCTAGTGAAGAGGAACAGAATCAATGCATACCACACACATGCAAAAACAAAACTGAAACCTTTTTCTTTTCTGGTGACAACAGCACCTCCTAAAGGAAGAAATGTATCTTGTTCTTGCATTGGAGAGTTCAGTTTGTAACCTAGGACTTGCTTGTCCTCGCAGAAATTAGAATAATCTGATACCATACATATTTTTTAGAAATGATTTATCTTAAAATATTTTGTTCATCATGTTAAAATAAAATATTCCATAATCTATTTTTTCTTTTTTCAATTTTTCCAATTTTCCGGAAAAAACAAAAAGGCTTTAGGGAAAAAACGGTTACCCCCCCCAAAAAAATCCATTTTTTTGTGGGCCTTCACATCTCTACTTGGGATAGTGATTACTCCAGGTTTCCCAAACATGGTACACTTAAAATGTTTTAGACTACAACTCTCCATCATCTATGACCATTGGTCATGCTGGCTGGGTTTAATGGAAATTGTAGTTCAAATATCTAGAGGGCACCAGATTGAGGGATGCTGGGTTAGGCCAACAGACCCCAAATTTTCTAGCTCCTTTTGAAGAAGATTGTTTGCCTTCTAATGTTATGGAGTGTGTGTGTGTGTGTTGTTTATCTTTTGATAGACAATTTCATGTTTGAATTTTTGAAGAACCCTCGGGGAATGGCATCAACTCAGTGTAGTGTTGGTTTTTTAGTTTGTCTAACCATTCTAAAACATTATCCCTTTTTGTCCTCTATGCTGCAGTTACTAAGTTGTAGTGTGTGAAAATAATTGTTGAGTGTGAGTAACTTTCCAACATCTTGTATTATTAAGACTGATGTACAGGTTATACTAAAAAAAATAGAATATCGTGGAAAAGTTCATTTATTTCAGGAATTCAACTTAAAAGGTGAAACTAACATATGAGATAGACTCATGACATGCAAAGCGAGAGATGTCAAGCCTTTATTTGTCATAATTGTGATGATTGTGGCGTACAGCTGATGAAAACCCCAAATTCACAATCTCAGAAAATTAGAATATTAAATGAAATCATCAAAACAAGGATTGCAAATAGAACAATAGTGGACCTCTGAAAAGTAGAAGCATGCATATGTACTCAGTACTTGGTTTGGGCCCCTTTTGCATCAATTACTGCCGCAATGCGGCATGGCATGGATGCTATCAGGCTGTGGCACTGCTGAGGTGTTATGAAAGACCAAGATGCTTCAATAGCGGCCCTCAGCTCTTCTGCATTGCTTGGTCTCATATCTCTCATCTTTCTCTTGACAATGCCCCATAGATTCTCTATGGGGTTCAGGTCAGGTGGGTTTGCTGGCCAATCAAGCACAGTAATCCCATGGGCATTGAACCAGGTTTTGGTACTTTTGGCAGTGTGGGCAGATGCCAAGTCCTCCTGGAAAATGAAGTCAGCATCCCCATAAGGCTCAACTGCAGAAGGAAGCATGAAATGCTCCAAAATCTCCTGGTAGATGACTGCATTGACCCCGGACTTAATAAAGCACAGTGGACCAACACCAGCAGATGACATGGCTCCCCAAATCAACACAGACTGTGGAAACTTCACACTGGACTATAAGCATCTGGCGTTGTGTGCCTCCCCATTCTTCCTCCAGACTCTGGGTCCTTGGTTTCCAAATGAGATGCAAAAGTTGTTCTCATCAGAAAAGAGGACTTGAGACCACTGAGCAACAGACCAGTTCTTTTTTTCTGTAGCCCAGGTAAGACGCTTCTGACGTTTCTTGTTCAGGAGTGGCTTGACAAGAGGAATACGACATCTGAAGCCCATCTCCAGCATCCGTCTGTGTGTGGTGGCTCTGGATGCACTAACTCCAGCCTCAGTCCATGCCTTGTGAAAGTCCCCAACACGTTTGAATGGCCCTTTCCTGACAATCCTCTCCAGGCTGCGGTCATCCCTGCTGCTTGTGCACCTTTTTCTTCCACATTTCCCCCTTCCGGGAACCACAGGAATAAACTGCATTATTTTCCTATGGGGACCTCACTTGTATTTTTTCTGAATTGTTGAAAAAAGAAACACCTAACATTCTTTGATCATTTTTGGCTGCCATTTTGTAGAATCTTTTGAACCGTTCTGGATGCTTTAGTTTTTTTTCCTTACTGCTTTGTCACTCAGGCTGTGATTCTTTGTTGCTGGGTTTCCCACTTGCTCACAGTCATTGCTCTTTAAAGTCATTCTTGTATTTGGAGCACACTGCAAAGTAACAACCAGGACTTTCTTCTCTGTATGACTGTCATTAACATGACTCAATGGTCAGTGGGAATGAAATGGGAGATCACGCTTCCTCCACACAGATGCCCTGTAAGGTCAAAATGAGGGTGGGGCAAAGGCTGCTGAACCAGTTCTGCAGGAATGAAGCCACTCCCACTGATACCAGTAGTAGCAGTGTACATGCGCAGTAATGCAAAAACTCTAAAAAGTCAGCATAAAACTAGTCTCAGGAATCCCAGAGTAAAGGCTTAGAAGTAGTGGTATCAATATAAGCATGCATGAGAGAGAGAGAGAGAGAGAGAGAGAGCGCATCACCAAGCAGGCAAGAAGCAAAAATACTGGTTTAAAAACCCACCTTAATGCAGATCAGCCCTGAGTTAGATGGACCCATGATGTGACTCAGTATAAGGCAGCTGTATGAGTTCATAAAACTAATCCTCTTTCCCCACCACCACCTGAAAATACCCCCTTTTAAATTAAATTTGACTGGTATTCAACTTTCTGGTCAATTATTCACTCACATAGATGCTGAATTTGATAGTGTTCTGGTCACTGTTTCCAAGTGGTTTGAGACATCTTGCGCCATTCTTGCTTAAAAGAGCTTATTTTTACATTATATAGTAAAAGTTAAAATATTCCGCAACAAAATGGAGAATAAAAATAATCTCTCGTGACAAGTCTCCCCCCCCCCTTTCTTCCTTCTGGTTATCTGTAAAGTATACGCCCATTGTCAGTTTAACAGGGTAGTGCTTGTATAAACATTCTTGTTTCGCCTGTTCCATGTAATAGTTTCTTGTATCGTATTTCTTCTGACCCCGCTATCTGAAACCAATTATAGGAGATCCATTTGGGCTGCATCTATTTTCATAAGGAGCCCAGGCAGCAGAGATGAATATCAACATCAAATATGATTCTGAGTGCTTTGTTATTTATGTTTCAGAGAGATTTTGTAGCCTTCAGCTCTCAAGAATGTGTCACGCTGTGCTGTTTATACATTGAAGATATTAATGGCCATAGATGTCATTTTTCATTTTAACATCTCAAATGCAACAGGCTGATAGGTTAAACATTCCTGTTTTTAACGAAACAATATGAATGACATCTGTTTTCTTTTATATATTTTTTTAAAGGAAGCAAACAACTTGTTTATGAAACAATAAATTAATTTGTATATATTAAGCAATTTCAGTCCTGCTTAACACCAAAAAAGAGGTGTAATTAAAACATGTAAAAATGTAGCTCCTGAATATGCACATAACAGGAACTTGTATGTATACACAGAATCTCAGCAACACTTAGCTGTAAAATCCAGAGAATCACACTGGCTCCTAAGATTTACATACCTGGTTAAATATATTATTATCTGTTTAAGATTTTACAATTATCAAGAGTATATCAGTTTATTTGTTATGTTGCTTACAAGTTTAGAAGTCACTGGCAATATTTACCCATAAATGGTGTGCAGCAATGTGTTCCCAAAGCCACATGATCAATATTTTGTGTAATATTGCCTATTCTGGACACCTGTTGTCCAGAATGGTATTGTTACTTTAATCCAAATCCTCAGTGGCTTTATTGTTTTAAGCTGTCACATGTTCCATACTTTTACTGAATTAGATTACTTTGTTAAGTAAAAATGCTACTTAATTCCACACAGATGTTTTTGGAATTTGGACATGACCACCTCACAAACCTCTAAACTGCTACTCATTTCTAAACTGCTCGTTTTCCGTGAAAAGTTGCAATTTGTTTCATCAACCCATTTTGCAAGTTTTTGCTAATAGTGTTAAAGGGCCAACAGATCTTTATATAAATTTACAGAATGGGAGACTGGACCTTCTCAGTAATAGTGCAGCCCTGGACTTTGGAGCGCTTTCCCCAGGATGGCGTGTCTGGCGCCAAGTTAACTATCATTTTTGCACCAGGAAAATCATTTTTATTCTTCCGGGCTTATGGGCAGCTTGAATGATACCATAGCTACTCAATCCAGGGTTTAGTGTGTGTTTACTGATATTATGTACAGTTTTAATGCTTTTCTCATGTTTTCTTACATTAGAAATACTGTAAATTCTGTTGAGCCCCCCCTTTTAAGTATATGATACTTAAATGATACACAAGTCTTACTAAATCAAGTTATCCTCAGTTTTGAAAGCTGCACTAACTCCATCATATGCTAAGCAGTGACAAATTCCATACATCGTTCATAGCTCATTCATTTATCATGGATTTAACATGAGTAAGTGAATTGACAAAAGGAGAATTTAAGGTACTCATCTCTATTTGTTTATCATACATACTTGCATAATTTTATTTGTCACCTTTCCATAGTTCAAACCTCGCTCAAAGTTGCTTATAGCATGAAAAAATACATTACAACATAACAAAAGCAGCCACAAACAATTAATAAAACATCAGGAGAAAACACAACCAAATTGGAACAACTCCCAAATAAATCATAAGATCCAAAATAGAGATACAAAAAAGTAGAAACAACCCCCACAACAAAAACATTTAAACAAAGACCAGACCAAGAGTCTACAACCACAATCTGTACTTCTCAAAGTATTCCAGTTGTCACCATTTCTAAGATACCCTTTCATACAACTTTAGCATTTTAATATGCATTTAGCAGTTGAACACACAAGTTTAAGATAGGAGAAGGGTGCTCCTTTTGCATATAAAATATCCCAGGTTCAATCCTTGGGGCTCCAGTTAGGAAACCCTTCCGATAACCTTGAGATGTACTTCCTGTCAGTGGTAGAGCATCTTTCCACACCCTGGTGTCTCCCAAATGTTCTGAACTACAAATTCCATCAGCCACAACCAGCATGACCAGTGGTCAGGAATGATAAGAGTTGTAGCCCAAAACATCTGGAGGGCACCAGATGAGAGAAGTACTGAGCCAGATGGACCAATGATCTTTTTCAGTGTAAGGCAGCTTCCTAATAGGGGCATGTTCCATGGTTGTTCTACTTTCATTTCTTACGTGCACATTGCTGAGACTGGCTCGTTTTGCAAACCAGGAAGTGCTGTAAACCATTGTACCAGATCAAAGGGACGGAATGAGAAGCTGTCAGAGGTTGTGTGCACATTACAATTTACTCTGCATCAAGTGTGCTCCATTGCTTGGTTTGGAAGCCACATACACACAATATTAGCCACATCCATATCGATGCTGTAGCTTCTTGAGAAATGCCACTGTTTGGTGCATTTCCCCCTTCCATCTAATTAGAAGACGTAAGCCATATTCACTTTGCAGTTAAGCCAAGCAGTGGCATAGCGAGATGGGGGCGGGGCACCCTGGGTTCCAGGGGAGAGGGGGTGACACTTGGCGCACCCCTCCAGCCCAAGCCGAGCCCCGCCAGCGGGCCCCGAGCAAGCCGCGGAGCGAGGCAGCCTTGCCCACAGCCTGCTCGCAAACGTGCTCAGCAGCCTCTGAGCAAGCTGCGGAGTGAGGCTGCTGTGCCCCGTGGCCTGCCCGCCAGCACCACTATAGAGCAGCGCGGCACACAGCGACGCACGCTCGGGGCCTGTCCGCCCGCCGGCGCCGCTATGGAGCGCCGCGGCACACATGCGCCGTAGACAGCAACGCATGCGTTGCTGCATATGACACATGGCGCGTGCGTTGTGCGTTGTATGCAGCAAAGTCAAGGGGTGTACAATTGAGATACCAGCACATAGGTGCACGTGCACATATGACAGCTTCATGAATAGGTGTTATGGGGGAGATTTCCACAGGTGGGGATAGCAAACAGGTAATGTGCATCAGGTACAGACACCTCTTTCCCCTCTTTGCTTTGCAAGATGCAAATGTGACTTGAAACAGGGGAAACATCCTCATGGTGTTTTAAGCTGCAAATGTGTACATAGCCTGGGATACAACCTTGGCCATATTCTTCTCCTAAAAGCCCGCAGTCCATCCCCTGGATGGTGCTTCCAAGCCTCCACAGTACTACTGTAAACCTATAGCTACCACTCTGCATTCTAAAATATTTTTTGGCTTAATATAGGCAGACATCTCTTTAGGCTCAGGAATAAATAAGAGGCCTGCTTTTCCTCAGCAAGCTTTGTCAGTGAGATCCTCTTTTAAAATCTGTTACACTTGAATTTAAAGCAAGCTAGGGTGGTTTCGTAGGGCTCATGCTGGTCTGCTATTACTTGAAAAATCCAAGAAAACAGCAAGAGGATTGTTGTGGGCATGCTTCAGCCATGGACTGGTGCCTTTTACAGGCGGACAAATCTGTGTTCTTAGGAGCTGGCGATAGTGCGTGCAGTTTGTTTACTTTGGTTTGCTGTGTCTGCGTGCTTTCTCAGAAAACTTGTATGGAGCCAGACTGTAGCAGCCCTCTCTCTGTCTTTTCATAATTGATCAGGGGATGACTGCTTTCCCTGAGGGTTAAGACGTGGCAACTTTTTCTGTTTGCTCAGCATCTCAATGCAGTAGTTCAAACATTGTTCATACCAGCTGGCAGTGTAATGCCATATGCACATCTTGTCAAAGCAACTGTTGTCATGGCTACTGGAAACTATCTTTAAAAAAAGCAGCTCATTTGAGTCTAATCAAAACTATACCTTCTTTACTAGTTTGGCAATTTTAGGGTGCATACTGTTCAAGTAATCATTTCTCTGTATTTGCAAATAGTTTTCTGTGCCAGTTCTACGGGGGGGGGGGGGGATGTAGTTTTAATATTTTCAGATCACAAAGTAGCAAACTCAATGGATTTGCTATATGATAGAAAAGTGAATGAAGGAGTCTTAATAGTTTCTTATAGTTGGTTTTGAAGAGAGAAAGAGAAAAGACTTTACTATCCACATTAGTTGCTCCGCTTGTGTAGACCACATTTAAAGTTAGCTATTTTCCTGGTAATTGGCATCTCTCTCTTGTGCTCAGTTTTGTTTACTTAATTCAAATGAAAAGATTTTTTTAATGCTATATTTTGATTGCAGTGCTATCACCCACAGAAGCTAATCTGATTGGCTAGGTAGTGATTTCTTTGTTCTCAGAGTTTACGAAGAATGCAAATGAAAGCCTCTTAATTTTATTTGGCATTAAAACTCCACTTTATTTTGTCAAACGAGAGGTTTCCCCTTGAATTGTAAGTACAAAAAAGTGTTTTTAATCTTCAGTGAATATCCTTATTAATTCACTTTCAAGATAATCTGATGTTGATTCGTCAAATTTAATTACAGCTTCCGGTAACACTTGAGTCTACTGCTTTTGCTTAAAATTGAATATGAAAATGCAAATTGAATGATGATTTACAAGGGTGTGAGCATTTTAGCTGAACACTTAAAGACAAGTTCCTTGTGGAGATGAGGCTATTGATGCGGTTTATGATTTTTCCTCTTCAAGCACTTTATACAAATTAATTGCTATTTCCTTGAGGATTTGTTGCACATATATACTTTTTCACAATATCTCGCATAAGTACTTTCTGTGGAATTTTCTTGGTATGTTTAAAGAAAATGGGAAGTCTTCTGTTTTCAGATTGTATAAGGGAAGATCAAATTATGCTTGAAAGTTAACATGGGGTAAGTTACAAGCAATAACATTTTCAATTAAATGTTCAAAAATTATTTACCTTGATATTGTATTTACTTGCAGGCTTTGCAAGCAGCCAGACAGCTGCTTTTACAGCAAACGACAACTGGGCTGAAATCTCCCAAGAGCAGTGATAAACAGAGACCATTGCAGGTTAGTAAATCAACTTTACATCTGAGACCTAATTGCTGTAGCACTCAAGCACACCTAAATATAGGTATACCTTGTTGTATTCTTGCATATGTACATTTTTGCAAAAGGCTTTAGCCTTACTATTAGAACTGTAATTTATTAAGAAACGTTACTACGCAAGAAGAACCCCTTTTATAGAAGCTTGTAGTGGCTTAAAAGGTCACACAGAGTGAAGCTGAACAATCTCGGGTCCAATAGGCGCTATACAAATAATCTTACTACAGATAGCTGGGGAATTTCGTGCACATTCTTCACTCTGAACACTTGCTTGTAAAGTGCCAATTTTTCAGGAGATGGAAAGCTTTCAGAACAATTATCTGAATATGCAAAGAGCAACCCCTCCTGCTATTAGAAGGATGTATTTTATCGAACTGGTTGTGTGTTAAGGGTTCACCCGCCCTCTTTTCATATTTTGTAAAGATCCATAAATAATGTTTTTATCATGTGCTTAAGCTATTGTTCATAATATTTAATAGAAAAATGCATACAGATTATAAATATAAATCTTGTTAATCCGATGAGGATAGTGGTGGCTTTTTGTTTCGCTTTTATGGTTGTTTATAAATGACTTAGGTGACTTAGCAAAAGGAGTGGAACCAGGCCCTGCTGTCAAATGCTAGTTCTGACTTGTTTTATGTGAACCAAATATTTGTTATTTCACTGCTGAAAAATTGAAGATTCTTAAGGTGTGCATATATTCCTACGAATAGTAATAACGTTGTTCTTCCTCTCACAATACAACCCATGCTTTTTTTGCTTCCCTCATAAGTATAGAGAAAGTTTTCAAGCTGATGCCATTGTATCTAAACAGGCATTTGAGTAAATTCAGTGTTTCACTTTCTTTTAAACCAAAGGCTGATTGAAATGTTACAGGCACTGCATGCAGGCTGCCAAAAATGACTTCTAGGTGACTATGCTTCATGTGATATTTGAAATGTTCGAAAGCCACTAACCATGTGGTTAGCCGTAATCACAGGGAGTCTCTTTATGCTGGTGCCATGCAGTTCATGTGGCTGGTGGTAGTGGGGTGGGGAGCTTGCGCTGCCAGCGAAATTGTTTTGAGATGCTTAAAGTTGCCACATGGAACGCTGCTGTGCAGAGGTGATTTTTGACAACTTCCATGTGGGACCAAAATGAGAAGTAGAAAATAGGATATTACTAGGGATGGCAAATATTTTATGTGGAAACTAGTAATTGGTGATTCAGGGGGAGGGGATTTGAACCCTATCCAAAAGGGAAAAAAGCTTTTAGAGTTGTACAAATACTGACTTTCCCAACCCTGAGAACATTATTTTCCTTTGGTTCCGTGCCATTTAACCCCTGGGTTGCTGCATTTATCTCCTTGCTGGCTAGTCAGGTATATTATCCCACCCAGTCATGCGGTGAATGGGGATTGTGTCAAAATGTTGCATAGCTACATTTGGTGTGATGATGATGATGACGACGACAACAACAACAACAATTTATTACTTGTACCCTGCCCATCTGACTGGTTGCCCCAGTTACTCTGGGCAGTTGATGCTGCCACTGACGGCAAGTGAAGACAACATAAATAAATAAGTGGGCATTTCCCCAGGGGCTGCTGAAATTTTGCTTGGAAAGAGGAGACATATTTGTTACTATTTGAAAATGTGAGTACTTTTCTCTCAGGGCTGGTGTAATACAGCTCTGTGCTAGACATGCATGGGGACAGGGATTCAGGCCCCTGGATTAGGGCATCCTGTTTGTGCTACGTGAAGTAACACCATACTCCAGTGGATCCATACACATATGGAAGATCCATTGCTGATTATCTTGGGTCATTCACAGATCACTGTGTTGCTCTATGGACCTCTGAACTCTATCTGCCGAAGATGATAGCCTTGCTGTTGTTTCAGGATGAAAGATGTGAGTAAAGAGCCTCTGATTTTCCCAGTGTTGCCTCTGCAATACTACGTAAAATGTAGCATCCAAAGTAGCCCTTACTTCAGCCTTTCAAATATTACTCCTTGAACAAATAGGATGTTAAAATGAATTCAGAAGTTGTTATCCAAGGATAACAGATGATGTAAAAAGAGAACAAAAAGTCTTCATTCGAACTTCATGATAAACCATGGTTTATTTGAGTGGAAATGAGCTACAGTGAGTCCTGGTGTTGACTGCTTCCCTGCCTTCCTCCTCTAGTGCAGCTGCAAGGAGGGATTTTAAGATTTTTCTTTCATTTTTGATTAATCACAGCTTGTAGATGCATTCAGGCCTCACAAACGGTCATTGCTGGCTGGGTTTGTTTGAAAGAAGCCAACTTCAGATTGTTTATGCAAACCGTAGTTAAGGTTTGCTATAGTTTAGGATCGAAATGTAACACTAAATTGGAGTTAATCAAAATTAGAAGTAAAAGCTTGCTTTCTCCTTACAGCTGCTCCAGAGGAGAGGGGAGGTAGACTTTGTCCCTATCATGAGAAATAAAGGAGAGAGTTTACTGACTTCTAATTCTGAGTACATGCAGTTATATTTTAACACTCTGATTTGTCTCTTAAGCTTGGTCTTCTAGTTAAGTAAGTTAAGAAATTAACTTAACATATTTATATGCATATAACATAATTTGAATTGTGACACACATGGGGGGATAGAGAATTTTATAACAAAACCTGAACTTAGCCTACTGAGTCTGTCTCTAGACAACATCCCTATACCATAGCCACAGCCCTCACCAGTCCTGCTCATTGCTATTCTTGAATGTGTTTGCGTGGCTGGAAAGTACTTGTGAACTGTGATAATGCCTCTTGCTTACCTTCATGGAGATTGGAGAGATGTATGGGTGTGACAATGTAGAAGCTTCTGACTTTTGTGTGGCTAGAATGCAATCTACTGTACAAAGGTAGGTGTCACATCTATTGTTCCCTGCCTCACTATTTTTTATAGTCCCACCCACATTTACCTCTGACCCTGCCCATGCCCAGCATATGGTTCCCAGATGTTTTCTCATGAGAGTACATGGCCCTCAGGCTAAAAAAGGTTTGCCTCTCCTGGTTTATATATTTCTGATATTAACTGCTAATACAAAGCTCTGTGTTGTTCGTTGGGTAGTGGAAATTTATATTGAATTTGTGACCCCATGGGTCACAAATAGTGACACTTCCTTTATTTTTGTTAAGCCACATTTAATGTTGACTTGTTCCAGTGTTTCACTGATGCAATTGTATTTTTAAAAGAACATTTAAAAGCCTGATGTGCTAGGATTGGTGCAGTCTTAAGCTGCAATCCTATACTCATTTATTAAACTGTAAATGTCATTGAACACAGTAGCTGCATTTGCACAATCAAATCCAGACCACTCAGCCCCTTTGCTCTGGCTTTGCGTCCCCATTCCCATGAACAGAAGCTGTTAACCATGATAGAACCTGCTGGGGAGGGTTCCTGGTTCACACGTAACAAGAAACTGTGGCTTGCTGTGGCTTCCTGGTTTGTTCCCTGCTCACACAAAGGGGTGAATGAAGTAGGAGCGAAGGGGATGCGTGCAAACACACTAAACTCGTGAATAATTTGGCTCATTAAGTGAGGATTTAATAGTGCAAACTGGGTTTGTGGGAATTAGGGTTACCAAAAGACAGGTACAGAAGGTACTGATCTACCGGACCCACAGCTTGCAAGGCCCCCAGACTGATCTTTCATTTAAAAAAAAAGATCAGTTCTCTGGCCCTTCTAAAAGTTATGAAGCAAAATGTGCAGATACCCTTCTAAGTGATTGCTGTGTGATGACCAAGCCTGGCTATTGTCACCATTCAGTGTTTTTAGTCAGTGAGTGAAATCAGAGCTCTGTTTTTGGGAAACCAGGCAATAGGAATCCCTGTTTTTCCTATAAACCAGGATGCCTCATTCCTGTGGTGCATTCATCTGAGATCAGGTATTCCCTATAAATATTTTTTGCTAATGCTACTACAAGCAAGTGGATGTTAAAGAATCTCCCACTCTGCTCCCCAATGAAAATGCAAAACTCACTCCTAGGTCAGTGGGTATAGAAGTGCAGCCTTGTATTTGGTTTAGGGTTGGCATGAGGGAAGCAGGATTCTTGCGCTTTTTAAGAAGTGTGTGATAGGCAGAAATCTAACAGGTAAAGGTTTTTCTACTATGGAAATACAATTATAGGAAAAGCTTTACTCGTTCACATTCTGTTACACATTTTATGATGCTTGCAACCACTGATTTATTTTGAGGGCTTCAACTCCACCTGCAAAAAAGGACATACATTTACCTACAGCACAAGCATATGCCACATTTTATATAAATCTATGTCCTCTTCTGCAGCTGGACTGGAGATCCCAATTCACATACAGAGTGAACTGGGCCCAAAAAATCCTGTAAGCACCCCTTCTTACAATCTTAATTTTTTGCTAGGGTGTAATCTCCATTGAACACAGTGGAACTTACTTCTGAGTAAATATGCATATAGATTCCAATGTTAAGAGTTTTAATCCAGAAGTATTCCTCAATGAACTCAGCAGAAGATTCTCAGAAGTAAGCAGGTTTAGGATCAGATTGAAGTAAACGAAGAGGACCAGCATAGCACATCAGCATCTTAAAGGGTTTCATATTAGTGTGTTTCTAATTTCCTCTGTTTTGGCACAACTGACTGATCTGGCAAATGGAGACAGGTTGGAACTGCATTATAAGTCTAATAAAAAAACCTAATAAAACTTTATACCTGGCTCACACATCAGCAAGCAAATGGGGAGCATTAGGTAATGTTTGCCATCACATCTCCTGTGTATACCATGTTTTTATTTAAAGGCAAAGCTGATTTATATAATGTGGTATTTATTTAAATGAAAGTTCTATACAATGCATGTCTTTTTCTTATTTTCTAGCAGATAGTGGGCTTGGTTATGTTGGCAAATCCATCAGTTGAAAATTACTGCAAACAATGTAAACCTACACAATGGCAGTTGTAGAAGGGCCCCTTTCCTGTGTTTTTTTGTGGGGGCGGGAGGGTTAAATCATGTGCATCAAACAACACTATCAAATATTTCTAGAAAAGTGCAGACTTCCTTCCAAAGCAGTATGTTGGTACTTCTCTTGAAAATTCATTTCACTGTGGTCACTTGTACTGCACGTTCATTAAAAGTAGTTAAACTATTGAGCCTTTAATTTTAAAAAATCATCTTTTACTGGACCACAGATAAATGCTTTGGAAGAATGAATCATGGTTCCCATTAGGACATTGCTATGTTGATAGCAAACTAACAGTGATAGATGGACTGGCTGCTGAGTGTTAAGGCTTTATTGAACAAAAATGTGTTAGCTAAAGCAGGGCTTGTGCCTTGAACACCCTGAATTTGACCATGAACTTAACTTCTATATGTGTACCAACCATAGACTCACTTTTGTCAAAGGTTTATTCTCAGCCTCTTCTCCCATTAAACGGAAAAGTGCATTTTAAACTCTCCTGAATTTTGGTGCTGCAACCTCAAAAGGAAACTGAAGGTAAAAACCACATGCACAGTGGAAATAGTTTTCCTTAAGCATCTTTGATACCAAAGTTACCAAAAAAGGAAAAATATACAATATAAAGTATAAAACTCTCTGAGTTTTTAAAGAGCTTAATACACATTACCTCAGTAATCCTAATAACTCTTTTAATGTAGGTCAGTATTATTAAATTTGGCAGACTTAGAAACACAACTTCAGCTGACCTTTGGGATAGCTATGAAAGGGGAAAATCTCATAATAATAAGTGAATGTTCATATGACACGTTCACACAATAGAGGGCTGAATTTCTGCTCACGTGCTTTTGGTTCTAGACTTTTAGATGTGTATGGAGCTTGCCCTCAAAATCTGGCTGTTGGGCTAAGGTAGCCTCTTACTCCTTGAGTCCGTTTAATTGTAGGTACTGGAGAGGCCATACAAAAATTTCTAGTGAGGGAATTCAGGAAAATCTGAATTCTAAATCTCATGGGAAGCCCACAAAAATAAATAAATCAGAAAACAGTGTTGTTATCTCTCCTATCCATCCCAAAACGTATGGAGGCAATGGGAATGGTGAGATGACCTTGTACTCTTATCTCTGATATATCCCTCATCATAAGAATAAGACTATTGTGGCAGAGGACTATGTACAGTGAGTGGGGGGGGGGAATTGATCCCCTGCTAAATTTGCCCGTTTGCCCTCTGACGAAGAAATGACCAGTCCATAATTTTAATGGTAGATTTATTGTAGCTGTGAGACACAGAATAACAACAGGAAAACCCCCCAGAAACCCAGAAGACAAAAGTCAGAGATTGATGTGCATTATAATGAGTGAAATTAGTATTTGATCCCTTTGCAAAAGATAACTTAGTACTTGGTGGCAAAACCCTTGTTGGCAATTACAGAGGTCAGATTTTGGTCTCACCTGACCACAACACTTTCACCCAATTCTCCTCTGGGTCATTCAGATGTGCACTGGCAAACTGCAGATGGGCCTGTACATGTGCTGTCTTGAGCAAAGGGACCTTGCGGGCTCTGCAAGATCTCTGTCCTTCATAGCGTAATGTGTTACCAACTGTTTTCTTAGTGACTATGGTCCCAGCTTCCCTGAGATCATTGACAAGTTCCCCCCATGTAGTTCTGGGCTGCTTCATCACCGTTCTCCTGATCATTGCAACTCCACAAGATGAGATCTTGTATGGAGCCCCAGACCGAGGGAGGTTGACAGTTATTTTGTGTTTCTTCCATTTGCGAAATATTGCACCAACTGTTGTCACCTTCTCACCAAGCTGCTTGGCAATAGTCTTGTAGCCCAGTCCAGCCTTGTGGAGGTTTACAATCTTGTCCCTGCCATCTTGGACAGCTCTTTGGTGTTGGTCATGGTGGCTACTTTGGAATCTGCTGGATTGATTGCTTCTGTCGACAGGTGTCTTTTGTACAGGTACTGTAACGAGCTAGGATTACAGGTAAGACCTCTCCCTTACAGCAGGTGCTTCTAATCTTAGCTTGTTACATACAGTGAAGATACCAGGTAGCCTGACATCTGGCTGGTTGATAGGGGATCAAATACTACTCATTATAATGCACATCAATCTCTGACTTTTGTCTTCTGGGTTGCTGGGGTTTTTCCTGTTGTTATTCTGTCTCTCACACCTACAATAAACCTACCATTAAAATTACGGACTGGTCATTTCTTCGTCAGAGGGCAAATGGGCAAATTTAGCAGGGGATCAAATACTTTCCCCCCTCACTGTAAGACTGCCCTTTAGATACATTTAGAAAATTGTAACTAGTGTGAAAAGTTTCAGTTGGGGTGCTGACTTGTGTTAGGTGCTTCAAATTTTATCACACCAGTATGTGATCAGCACTGGCTGCCAGTTTGCTTCTGGGCTGAATTGAAGATATTGATTGGTGTTAACCTTTAAAGACCTTAACAGCTTGGGACCTGCAACCATCAACTTCCATATGAGCCTTCCTGCACATTGGATCATATTCTGATATTCCTGCTCTAGGTCTCTTGACTCTCTGAAATAGAGAATAAAGTAGGGCCTTTTCTGCAGTGGCACCCACAATGTGGAAAGTCTTTTCAAGCAAGCTGCATCAGACTTCTCACTACGTTATTTTAAATGGCTGGTGACAACATGCATCTTTTAAAAGGCCTTCTTTCTGGTATTTTGTTTAATTCTTATGGCTTTTTGTAATGTTTACTGTGGCCTTGTTTATCAAGCTACGGTTTTGATGTATAATTTGGTTGAATTGTTTCCATGACTGGTATTATTATTATTATTATTATTATTATTATTATTATTATTATTACCACTTTGGCTTTTCATTTGAAAAACAGGCAAGATACAAGTTTATAAAATAAATATTAGGACCAGCATATTTCCCCCCTCTATTGTTGGTACTTAAACATTCTGTATTAGAAGTCATGTGTCAGGAAATCATGACTCCTGAAAGCAAAGGGTTAAGCTCTGTGTGTACCAAGCGTGTTGTATAAATATCAAGCTGAATGGAATAGCGGGTGGCTAAGGTAAGCTTTGTTTGTTTAGC
This sequence comes from Lacerta agilis, assembly GCF_009819535.1. Classification (NCBI taxonomy): domain Eukaryota; kingdom Metazoa; phylum Chordata; class Lepidosauria; order Squamata; family Lacertidae; genus Lacerta; species Lacerta agilis. The sequence goes on from NC_046321.1 coordinate 51,086,307, forward strand.
ATGAACACTTAATTGAAGTAATCATTTTATATAAGTTGGTGTGAGGAAAGTTAAATGTACCTATAGGTTTAATTACTTGGTGTTATTTTATTAGCCTGTAGGGACAAGAAAATAAGTGGAAAATATATATATATTCACACCCATTCTCTTGCAAAGATCCACAGCTAAGTTAGTAAATAAAATTTAAGAAAAAGAGAGATTACAATCCTAGTTCTTGATTCTTTATTTTACTCCAAAACTTTAGAAAGACAAATCCACCAAATAAATATAATCTAAGAAAAAAATGTTTGTTATTTTGAGGAGCATTTAAGCAAGCGGTCTGTGTTGGCAGCTGATTTAAACCAACTGCGGGCTTTCGTTATGTTTCTGAACTGCAGCAGACAGTGATTAGTTTTTAAATGTGGCTTGTCTGGAGGAGATGGCTTCAAACCACCTAGAAGAGGAGATAGGAGGGCAAATGCTAGAGCTCATGGCTCACCCAGGCTAGTTTCCATAGTGCTAAACTTCCATGCACACACAGACCTAGCAGTTAGGCTCATGACCTTTTTCTAAACCAAAACACTATGGGGGTGTTTTTTAGTGGGGCGGGGGGAGAGGGGAGAAATGGAAGAAGGAAAGAAAAAAGATGGGTGAGAAAGAGTGTGGCAAAAATTAGTGGGCCACTTCTTCACCCTACCTGCTTTTGGCTTATTGGTGTTGTAGATGGGACACAACCAGCTGCAATTTCCATAGTGGCTGCAGCACACTGTGGAACAGCTGCACTGTGGCAGTGGTGTCAGTTCATGTAAACCAGGCATAGGCAAACTTGGCCCTCCAGATGTTTTGGGACTACAATTCCCATCATCCCTGACCACTGGTCCTGTTAGCTAGGGATGATGGGAGTTGTAGTACCAAAACATCTGGAGGGCCGAGTTTGCCTATGTCTGATGTAAACAATGCCTTTATACAAGAGCTCAGCCATGTGTGCAGGAGCAGCCCAATATATTTCCTTGGACATTGTAGACAAGCTACCATGACCCCTGAACAGACCCATAGTTTGCTTAAACTAAATACGCAATGATTTTTTTTTCATGCTGTACATGGCAAGGTGTTATATTTTTGAAGGGTAAGCCTATTTGAACAGATTCAGTTGTCTGTGTTCTAGTAACTTCTAGGTTAGTATACTGCAATGTATTGTAGTAACGGCTGACTGTTTGGAAACTACAGCTAGTGCAGAATTCTGAAGCCATATTGCTGAGATCAAAAGGTCTGAACATCCTGCACTAAATCTGGCCTGTGTGCAACGGCTACCAAAAAGTTTCCTGGCTCAATTCAGAGGGCTGGTTTTGGCCTATAAGGACTCCCAAGACCCCAAACATCAAGGATCACCTATTCTCACTTGAATCAGCTTGGACCCTGCAGTCTAAACTTTATCATGTACCTCATCCAAGGGGAAGTACAGAGGGTGGCTACATGAGAGCAGGCTGTTGAACTGGAGGCTCTTTGTCTGTTCTGTGCTTTCTGCAGGTAAACAGGTGGTTCCATCGTTGTCAAATTTTAGGCATTAGGCTAAAAGATTTTTATTTACGTAGGCATTTGGTGATTCCGGGAGCCTCTACTGTAGTGCTAGTCTTTTAATGGGGTGGGGTAGGACTTCTACTTATTGTGTGGCCTGATTAGCATTTTTAGGAATTTTGTTCTTTATGTCATTTTAAATTTGACTTTAAATTGTTTTTATATGTTGGCATTTTTTTGTTGGGTCACTTTGAGACTATTTTTTGTAATGGCAGCTAACAAGTCAAGTAATAATAAATAAAGCCATCCAAATCGGCAGCCATTCCTATGCCTTTAGGTAGCAAATTCTGTAGTTTTGTTTTGTGTGAAGTGGTTCCTTTTGTCTTTTGTTCTTCCTGCACAGTTTCAGTGGAAATCTATACTGAATTATAGTTCTGCTCAAACCTTTCAATTGGTTTAATATTGTTCTTAATGCTCTGCAAATTTGTAGTACTGACTGCCTTAGTTCTCTTGTACTTGTATTGCCTCTATTTATACAATATTTCCAAAGGACTACTTTAGAATTGCAATATATTTTTTCACCTTCGAGATTGCTGTGTTGCAATTTCTTAATAATAGAATTAAAATGTTAAAAACTAACTTTTTGGACGTTTATCAGTATTTATAGGAGGTCTTTTCTGCAAGTTAGAATTGAAGGAATAGAGGTTGAAAATTGGTTAAGCTGATGATGTAGAAATATTACTAGGTAACTCTTCAAAGAACTTTAAGCACACACTAAAGTGGAATGAGATATATAATACAAGGTGGAAATGCAACTTAACACTCTTTCAAAACGCTGACACTTCTGATAGTGGCACATTGTCTTAAAGTTGCAATCTTGACATCTCCCTGACACTGGTGTTACTGCACATTCTCAGGTGAAAGCCGAGGGGCACATTTGAGTTGATACAATGAGGAAGCCTTGTTTCTTTATATAAAATAATAGTACAATGCAGGACTAAAAATTGAAAGTCACAATGTAAGGTTTATATATTTAATTTGTATCTGAAGAATAAAATTTCCTTTAAAAAATATGTATTTTAACATTTTCTCTCATGGAAACCTTATAAACCAATTGCCACGAGATGTAGTGCTGACTTAAAAAAATGGTTAGATAGATAAAAGTCATAGCTCACATGGAAGGGAAGCAGAGTACAAAGGAATTGTGGGGATGCTCTCTTTTGTTCCCACCCCATTGCCATGCAGCTTATTCCCGCTTCCTGTGTGTTCAGGGCAAATATGTGCAGAGGGGTTCCTGCTGTACTCACCCAGTGTTCTAGATTGCAGGGGGAGCCTACACAAGTGCACCCCCAAAATGGTGATCTCCAGGGAAGGGTTGCCTCGATTTGATTATGTCATAGGGCAATCCCTTAACCTTAGTTAACCCTGCCGAGTAGTCAATAAGCAGTAGGTTGGTTGATTCAAGATACACAACCAATGGCTGCTAAAAACCTGCTGGCACCTGTAATCAATTAAACTGTGGCCTGTTCAAATCCCAAGTGGTTATCCTGTGTTGTTGCAACTTCACCATGCCTTGGCCTGATGATAATTAATGAAACAGAAGGGATAGATCAGGCTTCCTCAATCTCGGCCATCCAGATGTTTTGAGACTACAGTTCCCAGCATCCCTGACCACTGGTCCTGCTAGCTAGGGATCATGGGAGTTGTAGGCCAAAAACATCTGGAGGGCCGAGTTTAAGGAAGCCTGGGATAGATTACTCAGTGCTGAAGGCAACTGTTCAGTCCCTGTTTCAGAATTGCTTCAGTTTCCAACCTAATTTTCAAAATCTGCAAATGTTAAACTGGACAGAGTGGTCTTCGCACAATTGATTTTTACTGGGTCACACCACAGAAGTGTGTAATGTACTTAAAATGGTGGTTTTGGACAAGGTCACCTTGCACTTAATTGGTTCTAGAAGTGCAGTAATAAAGCATTGTTTGGGAAACATTTACCAAGACTCCTGACAATACCTTTTTAGATTTAGATGAATTACTTTTAAAACAACTTCTTGCTCATAGTTAAGGAGACTAACAATCTTACTGGAAATGGTAGTTTGCTTCACACAAACTAAAAGCCCTCTTGGCAGTAGAAACACTAGCATTCATCTTCTTGCCTTGGAATTGGTTGCTAATTTTTTTGCCAAACGTTTTAGAGTTAACTCAGCATTGTTAATCTTATGCGATTTTCACAGTTTCTTGCATAGTACTCTTTACACTAGTTTTTTAAAACAAATTATTGTGACTTTATATCCTTTTAAAGAACATTTATAGATCATTAACATAACTGCTATTAAATCACACTTAATCTCCTTAGCTAATGATATTCTAGAGCATACTCTGAGAAAAGAAATTTTCACTGTCAAGGCTGCTTCTATCATAACGGCATACAGGAACACTCCAGAAAGTAAATTATTTTAAAACATCTGTGTCTTAAAAAGCCAGTGGTTCTGTGAAGCTTTGGACTACAGTTACCTCTGATCATTAAAAGTTTGTTTCCATTGTCGTGCTACATGTTATATTATGCAACTTTACAATTAAAGCACAACCTTCATTCCTAAACAAATTTCAGTAATTCCAATTGATTTCAGGGATGCGACGGCATAGTTGCTAAATTGGACAGCTATCTGGTTGTGGTTCCTATGTTCAAAGTTATTAAAGACCTTTAAGAGGAATTTCACTGCAGCAATACAGCCTATTTATTTAATTGAACAGGCTCACAAAGATATAAATCTTCTTTACGAGAACTGCTTTTCTCCAATGAGCTGAAAGGTCATTGTTTAGTGGATTTTAAAATCTATTGAAGTTATATGGCAGACAACTTTTTAGTTGCCTACTGTGATTTGTTGATATTTGCATTTGGTTATGCTTTTCTAAAAAAGTGTTAATTGGGTATGTTTTATCTATAGAAAAAAGATACGTCTGTGTTTGTGTATCATCTAAGTATCTACACAAATTGCTAGTAAACAAAGCCTGCATTCAGAAAATACATATGTTCCATGTAGTAGAGTGATTGTTGTACTTGTGAAGTCTTCCCTAATTGTCAGATCACTCTCTATATCCATCTCTGGGTGAGGCAGCCACCCACTGGGAGACTGCACAGAGATGTAAACAAGTTGCTTCCATCTTTAAAGGTTTGTTGTGTACTGCCTCAACATACTTTTCCCTGCTGGAGTGAGTTTAAACTCACTGGCGTGTTCTTGCTGTAGCAGCAATTCTCTGTGTTCTCTAGCATTTTTTGGCTAGGACACATCTCTGTGTGTATCTCGCTGTAAGCGTGTCAAAACTTGCAAAGAAGGTGTTCAGAAAAGAGCCAGAAACACTTGACAAGTTCGATCTTTGCAAATTCCTATGTGAATTAACCTCACCTCTCTGACTAATGTATGGATCAGAATATATCTGTCCATTGAATTTGGCTCTTCTCAGAATGTGGTGTCGTATTCACCAGTTTAGATAAATCAAAATGCAAAATATGTTCAAAATACATGAACCATCAACAGGTTTGCCAGTCCCTCAGAAGAACAGCTAAAGGCAGGCAATCCCTGTTCTTGTTCCCTTCTTCGGAGGAGCATTTTGATGTTCTGTGCCCCACATAACTTCTTATTATTGCTACATACACAATTGTGTTTGAAATCACTTAGTTGACGAGATGACCTACTACTTATTTTGGAGGGAGGTGGCCTACTAGTCAGCTAGATGCTCCCTAGATCTTTTGTGCTAAATGTGTTTATATAAGTAAGCATATACAATTATTTTTAAGATACATGAATTTAAATACATTAAAAAATAACTTTGCCACTATCTCTTGCTGCAGAGGGAGAAGATGACAAACTGTGACTGTAAAGAGGGCACAGCTTGAAAGAAGTGATATTTTATCCGATTCATTTTTCTGTGTGTAAATAGCATGTGAATATTACTCAATCTGCTGCTTTATATAGGCCAGCTTTCCATCACCGTAATGCACTTTGTAGGAGGTGCATTTGTCTAATAACCTGTAATAGTGCTGGGTTTAATGTTTCTCAAGCCAACAACATGACCACTGTCAGAGGAAACTGAGCAAAACAAAGAAGTCTCTTCTTAAATGTGCATTACCATCTTAGCTATCAATGCTAAACCAAAATGATCCTAACAAAAAAACAGAAACCCACAAAACCACCATGACTTCCTATGCTGTTTTTTTTTTTTTTTAAATAACCCTCGGGGAAAATGCTAGAGTGCATAAATTATGGGATGGCACAACCAGCTACCCATTCAGATTATTGTGATGTGATTTGTCCTGCAGCTGCTTCAAATTAAGAACAGGTGTAGAAGGCAGATTATGCAAATACCTATATTAATGTAATTGTCAAATTGGTGTGTTTATCACTGTGCTTTTAAAGAGTAGACCATACTCTTATTTTAAATGTAAATTAGTTTTATTCTTGAGAGCCACTATTGGATAATGAGCTTATAAATGGGAGGGGGTGTCTTTAAACATCATGAAACTCTTCTGATTTTGACATTGACTTTTCTAGTGATTTGTTTCATAAATGCTGTATAAAAATATTATTTTGTCCCCTCTTGACATTTGATAAGCCTATCTGTGGAGTGTTTGTAAAATTTAGCTTATCAAATCCACTTTTTCTTTGTTTTGTACTTGAGCTTGATTTTCTTTCAAGACTGTAGTTATTGTGGCAAAAATCCCGAAAGGAAACTTTATTTTGATGATTGTGACATTTTCAGCACACACTGTACGTGCCATTAAATGTGTTTTCCTCACACAACCCTTAGTTCTGAGTAGATTTAAGCATTTGTAGAAGTGTATCATTGACAAGTATATGTATTGCATCCTAAAAAGATTTGGCATATAAAAACATGATAGTTTAGGTTTGCATCCATTTTTTGACATCTCTTCTTTAAAGGTATAAATATAGTTACGTGAAACCCTTATATGTGAGTAAAGTTAATTAATCTACAAAATGTTTGCCCTGCAGCAATCAGAACTTGATACCAAACACTTCAAACAGTTCTTCATAGAACAAACATACAAACAATTTCTTTTGAAATGTGTCATAAAACTGTAGCAGAAATTCTGTGTTGCTCAATACTGACTTGGTCACTTTCACTTAGTTCATGATCCTAAGCTCAGCTGTTCATGAACATAGGCAGTGTCATCTGAATTGCTGGCAAAATGCCACAGCTTGTGCTATTACAGTGCAGGAACTTGAACCACTGTGAGTGTTTACTTCCTTAAGTCCAGTGTTAAGGATACTTCCATCATGCTGCCACATGTAGAGAAGAGTTAAATTATATTGCTTGTTGTTTTCTTTTAGTTCTTGCAACAGGAAGGGACAGACAAATTAATACAGCCAAACCAAAAGTAGTAAAGTTTACAAATTGCCTTTTCTAGTGATTTTAGTAAAGTGTCTGACATTATTGCTAGAGTTTTCACTTCCATCATATTATCCCCAAATTACAGGCAGATCTGTGGAAAGCCTTCTTGCTTTGATGGAATCTGATAAGCATTCACCTAGGAACTCTAGCATATTCACTAATGTTCATTGCCTGGCTGTGACAATGTTTAATTCTTGCAATATTTTTGGCAACAAATCAATTTATGTGATCCTGTAGAAACCCACAAGAATATATAACTTATTGATACATTGCAACCATGAATGGAAACATAGCCACAAAAAATGCTGGATGCCTTCACTTGAAGAACAATTAGCAGTTGGGGTGGGGGGCAGTGAAGAATTAACCTTCATAGGGAGCTAGCTGAACTTCAATTTAATTAATTGAATTTCTGCAGAAATCCATTTCAGGGGGTGAGAATTATCTACTGGATTCTTCCAGTGCACTTCACAAATTCCTTTGCCATGAAAAAAGTGGTTATGAAAGCATCCCAGATGCATGAAGTTGTATTGCTGTAAAAAGTTTGATACCTAGAACAAAACAATGATCAATCAAAATTATTTTCTTTTAAGAATAAATAGCACCCTCTGTGATTTTGAAATACCTTCTACATAAGTAAGTAGACTATCATTTTACCACAATTAGTCAGTCAACATCTATAGTATACTGTGCAAACATTCATCAGGTAAGTGATTTGTATATTCATTCTTTGCAAAAATACAGATTATTCCAACAGTAGCATTCCCCCACAATGAGTTGTCTTTCAATTCAGTAATAAAAAAAAGACTTCATCTTAGTGTTTATCCGCCAGCTCCTTCTGTCAGTGAAATATACTAGGTGTGGTTTGGCTGTCAGGATATAAATTTGCATGTAGCGGCAATCAGCTTGCACAGCCATTCAATATGGATACATGCCAAGTTCAGTCAAGGTCTGTGGGTGAACTCATTGTTCCACTGAGATCAGTGGTAAAGTGTCTATTGACTTCAGTGCACTCAGGTTTTCTGTCTGCAATTATTCTTTCTCTGCAACCCATCCTGTTGATGGCTCTGATAACTTTGCATTTTGTATTTTGTCACTTGTGACATTTGCTGGGTTGACATTCAAGGAACGGTGAAGAGCCATTCCTGCAGCAGTCCGTGAGGGAGAGCACAGCGGCAGTGGCAGCCTCCTAAGTAGTGGAGGTGCTGCACTTCTCAGGATGGGACGAGTCCCCCTCTGCCGCCAACGCAGAGCTCCCCCGATCTTACTGTCGCCTTGCCCCATCCTGGTAAATGCAGTTGTGCCATGAGGGTGCTATTGCCACTCTACCCCACCTCCCACCTAGCACTGCTGCTGAGCCATTCTGTTCTTGAAAATTTCCCCAAAATCTTTTGCATTTAAACATATTTGCAACCTTTCATTAGAGTTGCCACCAAAATTTTGCCAAATCATAACTTGAAGTGAATGTAGAGGCATCTCTTCAGGCAAATAATACAAGGAATTTCTAGGGGCACTACAAGAATTTTGAGAAAACCAGCAATATTTATCAGTTTCACACATGCATTGATCTTTCTTTCTTTCTTTCTTTCTTTCTTTCTTCTTTCTTTCTTTCTTTCTTTCAAGGTCTATTCTTTTTTCACAGTCTTGATTTTAGAAACATGGATTTAGAGATATAAAAAAGGGCTACCTTGGAATTTTTTCTCGTAGAATAAAGCTATACATACTGTCAATCTAGTTCAGTGTATTTCAACAAGAAGAACAACAGCTGCTGAAGCTTGTGAGCAATTTTTAAAGCATTAAATTGTGGGATTAGTATAAAAAAGCAAGCCATTAGTGACCTACCAAATTGTAAGGGGTTATGATATACACAGGTCAATAAGGAATGAGTGAACAAGGAAATGAACTTTGTTTTGACCAAGTCCATAGCCACAGGGGACCTGTGCATGTTGTTCCTTCCCTACTAAGCAGTGGGTGCTTATTTTAAATGTTATAAAAGTAAAAGACACTTTAATTTTATATTCATATTAAATTAAATATGAAAATATTAAATTAAATAATTGTGAATGTACTGGGCTATCTTTATTTAGGTTTTGATTGATTTACGTTGATTCACCCTCTTCTCATGACAAAATTCGTACTATGGTCTTGATTTCAACATAGCTGCTTCAGTAGAGTGCACTGAATGTAGCCCGTCATCTGAGTAAGACCATAGCTATTGCCATCATAGTAAGCAAGGAAGAGTCAGGTGAGAAAGTACATGAGAGCAGCATTTAAAAGGCTTGAACCCATTACAACATCATTCTGTCTCGGTCATAATTTCAAACCATCTAATCTTCAACAATGCACTGGCAATTCTTCTTTAAGCATAGCTGATTCTTATCACACTTTAAAAAAGATTTTATCAATCAAGGAAATAAGTCAGAAGGTCTGATTTATTGGTTTTGTCCTATGGCAATCACCAGTGTTTAGTCTTTTTATTTCAGGTTGCTTGCTATTACTGCCCATATTTTGGGTTAGTTGCAGGATGCCCTCTGATAGATTCTTACTTGGCTGTGCATATTTATTTGAATGATGTCTATGAGGTATGTGGGGCACAGAAAGTCCACTGCTGAAACACAATATAACGTGACACTGTGTGTGTGTGTGTGTGTGTGTGTGTGAGAGAGAGAGAGAGAGAGAGAGAGAGAGAGAGAGAGAGAGATTGACTGATTGATTTCCATACCTCCCCATATCTGTTCTTTCATCGGGGCCACTTTGGCAACTAATGGTGATTTAGAATTCTCACCTTTAATTTAAGACTTCAGTCTTATGATTCTCCTCCAAGCACAGGCACCAGCTCTAGGGGGTCAAGGCACTGTGGGCACCCACAATCTTTTTTAGGGGGCTACCCCTGATTGTTGGTGCCAGGAATGGAGCAATGTCAGAATGCCACATGACGTCTTGTTGGGCCCCCTCAAGGTGCTTCAGAATATGGTGCTTCTATCTCCAAGTCTGCTACTAAAGACTTGTGCCACACCATCCTTTCAACCACTATTGTTGGGGTATCGTAATTTATTTTTATTTTTCCTTTTAACCAAAGACCTCCCACCTAATTTCATCCTTACATCAACCCTGTGAGGTAGGTTTGGCTAAGCGATAATAACTGGCTCTAAGGTATAGAAAGTAATAACTGGCTCTAAGGTATAGAAAGTGAGCCTGTGTGTGGTAATTACCCAGTAAGCTGAGTGGAAATTTGAACTGGCCCGTGCCCTACCCCATCCCCACCTTTCTAGCCCAGCATTGTAACAATCACACCACACTGCCTCTCTTTCTGTACCTTAGCGTTCCCTTTTAGGGACTATAAAATAGGCCAGAAGTGTTTCTGAGTTGGGGCATTGTCTATGCAATCTAATTTGTGTGTGTTCCATAAAGACAAAGTTGTATTCCGCAGAGATGCAGGTTTCAAACCCAAGGTTAATTCTGTTTTTCACAGAGCTCAAGAATTGATTTTGCTTTGTTTTGTCCTAAATCTAGTAATCATCAAGAGAGGGTCGGACATTCCCTTGATGTTACGAGAACACTGAAAGTTTTCATTGCTAAGAACACAGTGTCCTTCAGAGTGGATTTGGCCCTTTTCTTTAAATTTATGACAGTAGAGAAAAACAGGGTCAGAGAGCTTTAGCTAGACTATCTCTAATGGCTTAAGGGGTTGTATACAGAATGCTCATAAGTTGCCAGGGGGCTCTCACTACAGCAGGCTTGGAATCAGGCTGGGAGCTCTGGCCCTGCAGTTCCGCCCCCCCCCGGGGGGGTTATCATGTGGCAGTGCTGCAGCAAATAACATGGTAACACCAGTGGGCACTGGGGGGACAGTTTGGTGCCTCAAGAACAAGTGTTGGGCAAAACGGCCAAAGTTGGCTGCCATCTTTTTCTCTCAAAATGCTTATCAGCCTCATGTAGGAAGCCTGAATTTGCAGTTGTGGGTCTAGAGCCAAGATCATCACCATGTTGTGATGTCGCATGCTGTGTGCGAACTTTGGTTCTACACTAAAGCATGTATCAACATGCTTTGCTAGAGAAGCTTTAGGGTCCTGAGCATTATGGTCTTGGTGAGAAATGGTTATTGTTATATCTTGTCTCTGGTGTTCATAGTGTAATGTTAATGAGTGTGAAATGTCGCCAGAAAGAGGTGTGTGTGTGTGTGTGTGTGTGTGTATAAAGGCAAGTCACAGATAAGAACCCATCTGCCCATTTTGCAGTCTAGGGGTGGAACTTTATCCAGACTCTGTTGCCTTACACAGAGATATACCACTTCTGCCTTTTCATATTACTTTATTTCTGGTATGTGTAACTGCATCTTTTCATCCAGAAACAAATGAACAGCAAACGCAATCCTATCCAGAGCATATACCACCGGCACACAATACATTGCTTTGCAGGAAATAGCTGTGTGCCTCAAAAAGACTGGTGTCTGCGTTCTCTGGACTCAAAGATTGAGAGTATTAAGCAAAAGGTTGAAAATTAACTGACATGGTGTGCCACTCTGCCCCACAATTCAGTGGCCAAATTGCCTAGTTTATTAAATTTATGAGATGTTAAAGTAGGAAATGTTGTTATACAGTGGTACCTCGGTTACAAACTCTTCGGGTTACGTGTTTTCAGGTTGCGGACTGCGGGAAACCCGGAAGTACCGGAAAGGGTTACTTCTGGGTTTCACCGCTCACGCATGTGCAGAAGCGCTAAATCACGCTTTGCACATATGCAGAAGCGCCAAATCGCGTTACACGCCTGCGCAGACAGGGCACTGTGGGTTACAAACACTGCGGGTTGTGGATGTGCCTCTGTCACAGATTATGTCCGCAACCCAAGGTTCCACTGTACAAGGAACTGAAAACTGTAGGGAAATTTATATTCTAAAGTATGTTTTCTTCTAGAGGTATACTATGGTTCACCCTTACCCTGCTATGTGTATCTTATCTTAGTGTTCATATTTGAACTCCACCTCAGTTTTACAATATCCACATCCTGCAGTGAATGCTCATATTTATGTTAGTGGACCTTGTGTCTTAAATAACTGGACAAGCCACTATTGCATTGAAAGTTAGTAAAATATGAGGTGTTAAGTTTTTATTTTTATGAACTTGAACAGTCTTAATCTACAATAAATATTAATTTATGGGTCAGTACTACATAAAGGGTGTGAGAGGTATTCCTTCCTACCACCTTTCTAATCCGTACTCAACGAAGTGAGTTTTGAAGAGTCTCCTGGATACCTTTACGAAATCATCTTAAAATTGTGAGGATTGTTTTGATTTTAAGCAAAGTTGCAGCTGCATAGCTATAAAGCAGTCAGTTCCCCTTATTATGACTAGTTCCACAACTTGTACTGTTTTAAATTGCCTGCAATTAGCATATCTCAACCTTATTTTTAGGTTTAAATTGCAGTGTGAGAGTATACTCTCCTCTTAGCTAATTAGTGCTATCAAGGAACAGTAGGTTACCTCATTAGTACCATGTGCATTTAATTAAAGAAGAGAAAATTGGAGTTAACCTCATAGTTAACATTTTCACAGAGTGCTACAGTGCCAACACCTTCAATTGGAGTCACACCCCTGTGTATCTAATTATTCACTGGTGCCAAATAAGGTTAGCAAGGATACCACCATGCTGTTGACAAAATAATTTAGAAGGAAAACCTATTCACTTGTTTCTGACACTGACATCAGGTTTCAGTGGTCTCTTCTAATCCTGATTTTTCAGGCCAGCTTAATAATTTTTGTTGGTTTTGTTCCCCAACAAGTTTGCTTCCGCTCCAGGGGGGAGGGAGTGCAAATTAACTGGGGAAGAAAAAAAGGGGGGGGAATAGCACATCTCTTGCAAATCAAATAAATGACATTTTAATATCAGCAATTCCCTCCAAAGCTTTTCACACCTTTCTGAAAGCCAGAAAATTTTAGATATATGCATAAATGAAATTGTTTACAAATTATGAGAATGAGTGTATCTTCCAAAATGTGGTTTCCACTTTATACTTTGCAGAAGCGGACCCTTTAATTCATATTACAGAAGCAAGGTCAGATTGTGTCGTGAGTGAGTTACCATCTGATGTATGAGCTGTAATTGTGATCACAAACACTAGGTATGCAAAAGTCCCATTTATTCTGATGGGACTGATGGTCATATTAGATACTACAGATTTCATACACGCGTGATGATTGTCCATGTGTTCCATTTCATGTATATTTCCTGGGATACAACAATGGCTTGCAGTTTCCCACTTTGTCTAGGCTGCATGTACAGGCAATGAAATAGACCTGTGTGCGGTTGTCAAAAATGATGAAACTTTTCATACAGAGAAATGCTTTCTTTGTAGAACCTGAACAAGCTGACTTTATGCCATCAAGAATGCAGTCATGGAGGTTTCCTCCTGTAAGGTCCGAGTGGTGGTGTCTCACGAGTAACGAAGCAGGAGCCCAGCCTGTCTGTTTACAGGTTTATTGTGCAAACTATTTACAGTGCAGAGCTACAAACAGAAACATTTTCACCTGGTGTGGGAAAGGCTACAAATACGATACCAGGTGAGCCTCCCCGGGAAGACCTGTTTCATAACCAGGATGCTACTGCTGAAATGGTGGTCCTCTCCCTGATGGTTCATTCATTCAGTGAGAGCACCCAGAGCAACACCTCCAAAGAGGCTCCTTTATGTACAAATAAAGCAATCTTCATGCATGTGTGATATATTATTTGGTGAAAGCAGTTGCTCTTTTCACAACATCAAGACATCATTTAACAAAATTGATATTCCTGGTTTCAGAATACTACAGCAGTATGATACTTCACATGATAATTTTGATTGATTATATACTGCTATTTCCTAATTGCCCATTCACATGTTCTTGCAAGTCACCCCAAAGTTTTCACTAGCCCTGGGTTGTTGTCCCCTCTCCTCCATTTAAGCATACAAATTCATGCTGTGTTGAAAACTTCATTTGAAACCCCCATGAAAGAATGGCTTTCATTAGGGAAGCCCAATTCCAAAACATTTTTTAAAGGATTGTGGAGCTATGGGTGGTTCCATGGACTGTGAATATGGTAGGGCTTTGGTTTAACAATTAAAATTAGTTTACAAAATGCCATTCATGGCCCTTTTGATTATTGATGCCTCCCAACATTTATAATTACTTGATTCTGAATACAAACTTGGTGTGCTGACTTCTAAACAAGACACCATTCCCCTGATAGTTATTCTATGGCAATCTAAGAGAGAAGTGCTTTCCTTCCACCTCCCTTCTTACCTGGCTATGGCAGAGAGGGAGGAATGTTTCTTCTTTTTCTCCTCACTTACCACTTTGCTTCCTGAAATTCTTCTGTAGGAACATCCCAAGGCACTGGAGGTCTTGAGATATGTAACCCCTTGGTGTGTAGTTTACAGGGCACCTGAAGTCTATATTAAGGATGTCAGGTGTCCTGGAGAAATGCAGTTACTGACCCACCATTTTACACCAAACCTCACAATGCTAAGGTTTCGTTAAAGACTGAAGTTGTGAAAATCTTAGTTTTAACTGTTTCCAACAACACCCTAATAAGATAATTGTGCCACAATTTTGTACACTCAGATATGTTGTACCTTTTATAAACATATATATAAAATCATTATATACTGTATTTTCCGGTATATAAGACGACTGGGCGTATAAGACGACCCCCCCCCCCACTTTTCCAGTTAAAATATAGAGTTTGAGATATACTTGACCGCAGATTCTCCACCTGGCGTATAAGACGACCCCTGACTTTTGAGAAGATTTTCCTGGATTAAAAAGTAGTCTTATACGCCAGAATATAAAGTAATATTTATAATGTACCTTTTATAAACATATATATAATCATATTTTATTAAGCTAATGATTCAGAGGAAGGTTGGTATTGTGATTTCTGATTATTTGGATATGTTCATCTTATATCAGAAAACAAGTTGAACAAATTTGATTTTGTTTATCTTCTGCTCTAATACATTTTGTCAACATTTTCCAGACAACTTGTAGGAGAACTTTGTTAGTGTTTAAATGCTACACCGGAGAACCACATTTTAAAGTGTAGGCCTTTCTGTGGTATGATTTCAGTTACTAATAACAGTCATGTGAAACTAATTTCAGTATGTTCCTTATTTACTGACTGGTTCCATGTGATTTTTTATAAGTGAGTTCACTGTTTCATTGGGATTTACATGTGCAGAATTTGCAAGCCATTTTAAAAGAAAGCTTTATTTAAATACTGTTCTTGTGTGGTGGAATAAATCCAAATGCTAGTTTTAATTCATTTTATGGTGCCCATTAAGTAGAAGCCAGGTGTTCTCTGGCAGAATATTAGAGGCAAAAAGGGACCAATATTTCAACAACCTGTTTTAAAGGGGTGTGCATAACACTGTATGTAGAAAAATTGGCAGGTGACCAACGAAAAGAGAAAAGCAATTTTTATATGGCATGGTTCCCTCTTTTTGGTGTTAAAAAAATCAACATATGAGAATGAAACAAGTTGCATTATTAATATGAAATGCATGGTAGTGCAGCGAAAGAGAGAATAGTGGATATTGCATCATATGCATGTTAGTATTTCATAATTGTGTAAATAGATCTTTTCTGTGCGTTTTATTCTGCTACTATAATCTTAACAGAATATCATATGTTCTCACAGTTCCAGACACTTGGTGACTTTTGAATTTCCTTTGCTATATCAGTTTTCTTAAAATGAAAGACTTGAGTTAATAACCACACTCTACTTTATGAAATTAAGATATGTAGCTGCGTAAACTTAAATCACCACATTTTAGGTAGCAAAACAATAGAATTCTTATGGGATAAAGTTGTGAATAAACAGGACCACACTAGATGAAGCCATGTCTCTTAAGTAGCTATTCAAAATAACTTATACTAACAGTTTGAAGAATTCATCTGAAATCTGAAGGAGACCCATTGTGGTGTTTTGTTCCTAAGGGGGGTGGGGATGAAACAGCAATCTTTTGATGGAAACTTAAGAATAAACAGAAATAAAAATTCAGAGTGAGTTCCCCCCCCCCTTCTATTAAATTATGTATACATATGTATACCTGTGCCTTGGCTCATGTGTAGGTGAGATAAATAAATAATTTATCCAAAGCCTCTTTTACTTTTCTGATGTGGCATCCAGCGAGTTGTGCAGATTCTGAACTTTCTGTCCTCCAGTTCTGGAGAAGTTATGCAATTGGTGTGGTTTGTGTCCAAACCAAAGCAGTTTCTGAGATAATAGGTGCTCTGTTGAGATTGCAAGTCAGTCAAATCCAGCCATTGGCAGTGGAGAAAAACAGAAAGACCTGAGATCAGTGTCTCAAGACTTATACTGCCTTGGAGATGCTACTTTACTGACTTTGGCACCATCCACTAGTAGGGACAGGGAATAAATTTGATTTAGTTCACATTTAATTTTGAACTTACCTAATTTGAACTTTTCAAAACAACAAGTGAATTGGAACCCAGCAATCCTTTGAAATTTGTACTTCTCTGGATTTTGCAATGCAATTCTCCAGCCGGGTAAAGTATACAAAAGCCATATCCCAAGGTAAAGGGTGACTATAAATAGCATACTGAAAAGCATCCCATTAAGGAAAATAGCTTTTGCAAAAATATGTGTTTTAGACAAAAATGCATACAGAAATATGTAAAACGCTGATTATTTTTCATGAGGAATTTTTCTAAAATTGCAAATTTATATGGAAATGTGCAGAACTTAAACATGGAAAAATTATAAATTGAGAGAAACCAAAATGAATAGATGTGCTCATCCCTATAAACTAGTGCCTCCTCTACCAGCAACTTGCAGGCTTTCTGGGAGTTACTTATTTCGCTGTGGATGAAGCCTGTTTGGCTGCTGGAAAAGTTGTTTTTGCCAAAATGTGTGTTTTTCAAAGGGTCAGGAATGGCAGTAAGGCAGTATGGAAGTGGTTGGCAACAACATCTTTCCATGCAAAGCCTGCAGGGCATGTTCTGTAGATCTATGGTGTTAGGAGGCTGTTCTAGGAAAGCCCTGCGTATGGCAAGTACCGGTAACAATCCCCTATCATATGGAGATTTATAATATTGGTGCTACCAGCTGTTTGTGCTTTACAGAGTAAAATGGGCCTGTTCAGAGTTGCTTTTACATTGACCTTTATTTGGTTGAGGAAAATAAATTATCTAGTTCATAGATGTCATCTGGGTTACTTGGGCAGGACTGTGAGGGTTGAAGTGTCTCATTTGGGAAGGTAACAATAAGGTTTGGATAATTAATAAATGAAAGGAGGGGGAGGAGGTAGGTTTGTGTGCTGTGCAGACAAGGAGCAATTACTCTTGTACTGCCTTGCAGGAGGGCTTCCAGGGCACGGCCATGTTTTCCAGGCTTCTGTTGGTAGATGTTAGTGGGTTTCTACTGCCACACTTTGTGAGGATCTTGTTAAAGTGGCAGGTACTGCCACAAGTGTTTGGCTCCTATTTCATTTGTGTTGGGGCTTCTTTAGCAGGATACAGAATAGGGGAAGGTTCAGGCATTGAGAAGGTTGTTTGGGGGTTACATGATGTTAGGGAACTGCCACCTGGCCCGCTGAGGGGAACGGAGGGTCCGTTATCATACAGAGAGCCCCGACGCCAATTGAGCAGCAGCACCTCTTCCAGCAGGGAAAGCCGCCACACCTCCAGTGGGGAGGAAAGGGAAGGAACCAGTCTGGTGGGGAGAGGGCTTAGGGATGCCACTGAGAGCCCGAGCACCTCTTCTATCCAGGAGCCACAAACAGGGAGCCTGGCGGGGAGAGGGCTTGGGGATGTTGCAGAGACCCTGAGCTCGGCTGGTCAGGAGGGAGGCACACCATTTCTGTCACCCCAGTTGCGCAGAGGGGTGAAACGCAAGGAGGGTAGGAGGAGACTTGGGTTGCTGAAATTCTTATGCTGGGGGAGAAGCCGGAAGTGGCCACTCCCGGATTCTGCCAGTGACTGAGACAGACATGCATTTTGTAGCTCTGCACTGTAAATAGTTTGCACAATAAAACTGCAAAAGGCTGTTTGGGCTCCTGCTCCTTTACTCGCGAGGCACCATCACGCGAACTTTAAACATGAGATACATCAGGCCCCATGGGGCTGCTGCGGGTGCCCTGGAAGTGAAGAAAGCAGGAGGAAGTCAGTTTATCACTCTAATGAGTTATTTTCTATTACAGTATTGCCATGTAGCCTGTTAATAGCAGTTTGGTTTCTGAGCATAGAAATGAGCATTTGTCAGGGGCTCAGGTGAGCATCGGCCACTGGGCTGGCATCTTTAGGATCAGTTATTGAAGTATGTGGGACCAGCTGCTTGAGCAAAATGTGAGACAAGAACCATTTTCCCAAGTGAAATGGTAGTGAAAGTATGGTACAATCAACAAGATAAACCTATGTCACATGCTTCTCCTTTGTAGGAGAATATGTAATTTATCAAAATGAATTTGATTGGTGCCAGGGGACATCTTAGCCGGCTTTTTGTGCATGCCATTTTCACTAGAGTTTTAAGAGGATGGGGTTATAAATGACTCACTGAAACTGGTCTTGATAGCTAGAATGTTGTTGCCACATTCCTTTAATGAAGACACTGTGAGAAATTTTCCATGGCTTCTTCAACCAGACATTGCATACCTTATTTTCTCCAGCTTCCCTGTGCAATGGGTGTTCTGATAGGCATATCTGGATTTTGACTAGTAACAAGGTTGAATTGTTTCTTTTCCCCACCACCACCACCTTGTGTTAAATAATAACTGTTAATTGCAGGCCTGCATACAGTCATACCTCGTGTTGCCTATGCTCCATGTTGCATACGTTTGAGTTACGCATGTCCGCGACCCGGAAGTCCTCCACGGAGTGCGCATGACGGCGGGTGCGCAGAATCGTTCTGCACACTTCATGCATGCGCAGAAGCACAAAAACCCGTAAACTTCTTCTTTGTTCGTTCGCGTTACGTATGCCCAGGTTATGTGGCGTGACCCGGAACGGATTGCGTACGTAACATGGAGTACCACTGTATTACCTTATGTATACTAATGAAACCCAACTACTGTTGCTGTGGTCTGAAATGAGCCAACGACCCATTCATTCTCCCAATTTTGTCATGCTTGTTGAAAGGTTAACTCGAGAAAAGCAATTTTTAATGTAACACAGATTTTCATGAACATTGCATTTAAATTTCATCTGCTGTTAATTTTTGCTCCATTTCCGGATTAAGTTCTGAACATCTTGCTTTGCTTTGTTAGAATAACAAGATAAAACATTTGCTTATGTGAAGCACTAACAGATTAACATAGTCATTTTTACTGTTAGTAGAATTAAATTCAGCTCTTTGTTTACCTGTACTCATTTGGAATAGTCTGATATAATTTGAGTACAAAATAGAATGCCTTTTTACCTTTCCTTTATTTGTGCTTTTATGGGGGGCATCCTGATTTATATACTTTTATGTTTAAATTGGTACACTTAAGATCACAGCCTAAATGTTGGTACAATATTTGGAAAACTTTCCAAACAAATTTGAAAGTATTTGTGCACATTAATAAGCAGCATTGCAAATAATTATTGATGAATATGCCCACCCTCTTTTCTGCTATGCACAACTTACTGCCTCTCCATCCTCTTACCCATCCCTCTCTCACTCCCTCCTTTCCCACACAGCTCTGTAACCAATTTCTGTCTTCCAATCATAAAGGACTACTGAACTATAAGGACCCAATGAGTGTCCTATGAGCACCCATTAAATGTAGGGCAATACTAAAGACGCTGCACCTGCAGCTCTCTGTTTTTCCTTTCTACCCTAAAATGGGTGCCATCTAGGTCTTCAAAGAACCACATGTGAAAATACCATAGTACTTACAGGGCAAAATCACTTGAATCTGTGCTGAACTTGGTGCCACCATTTGTTCAGGTCCTTTAGATGTTTCTTAGATGCCTCTGGCTGTAAGGCCAACAATGTGGTCTCTTGATCTCTGGCCATCATGGCTGATTAAATCTACTAAGAAGCCAGGAAATGATCAATGCCTCATTATGGGAGGGAGTTATGCCCATTGGCTTAAAAGAGACAGTGGTGTGGCCCCTCTTGAACAGGTCCTTCATGAATCAATATGCTTTAGAAAATTACTGTCCAGACTCTAATATTCCTTTCCAAGAGGAGAGGATGGTGGCCAGTCTTTGGAGGCAGGGGCTTAGCGTGGGTTGCTGGCACCCGGGGCAGGGCAAGTGTTGCACCCCCCTGGTGGACTGGGCAGCGGTCAGTCCCTTGGCCACCCAGCTTCTAATCAAGGGAGTCTCTTCTTGTAAACTATCCCTAATCTGGGAGCAGAGATAAGGCAGAGAAGCATGAAGCTAGGAGCGTTGCTATGTCGCCTTGTCCTGCTGTCCTTGCAGTGAGGCACTGTGGGCAATGCATGTGGCTCTGGCAGTATTTTCTTGTCTTCCTCTTCCTCCCTCCATCATTGGTGGGTGGTGGTGATGGCTGCACCCTCCCCCTCCCTCCCTTTCGGCTGGCCCTGGGGCACGGCGCACGCAGGCGTCCCTTTTGCTGGCCATGAGGAGAAGGAGGGGCCACCGCACCACTGTCCCAGCCCCAAAGGCCCAGCCAAGCCTGGCTTACTTCCCCATAGCTCTCGCCTTGATGAGGGAGCCTGTCATGGCGGTCCCTGGTTGCACCTCATCAGAAATTTGCACCCGGAGCCATGGCCCCCCGCCCCCTCCACTACACCACTGCCTAGAGGAAGCCGAATTGTATAGATCCATTCCTGCCTGGTTTCAGACCTCGTTTGGGCACCAGGTCTTGACCCCTCAGCAGCTTTTGGCATCATTGACCATGATGTTCTATGGAACAACTCAAGGAGTTGAGAGTTGGAGGTACTGCATTACCGTGGTTCTGTTCTTAACTGCAGGGTTGTTAGCAGAAAGCTGTGTAATTCTTACTCTGTGATTTCAGTATTCGGTCACATGTTTATCTGGATTTTGTGTTTACAAGACTACTTTTCATTCATGATTATTTGAATGATTGAGACAAGAAAACATATACCTGAGAGACAAAGAGACTGTGTCTAGATGACATTCAGTCTGGCAGCAGGAAAAAAAGATCTGGTATGC
This sequence comes from Lacerta agilis, assembly GCF_009819535.1. Taxonomy (NCBI): domain Eukaryota; kingdom Metazoa; phylum Chordata; class Lepidosauria; order Squamata; family Lacertidae; genus Lacerta; species Lacerta agilis. Next base: position 51,107,324 of record NC_046321.1, read on the forward strand.
TGACCCTCTGTATAATTTAAGGAAATTTGTAAATCAATTAAAAAGGGAGCAATTACTCAATGATAATCAGCTCCTCATTATTTTTCTATTGCTTTCTTGAAGCTTTGATTTAATTTTGGATTATTATTTTTTTAAAAACTTGCCAATGTCAAGTGATTTCAGGGTCATACAGCTTATCATCGTTTTCTCAACTTATGGCTGAAAATTTTGGTTTGAAGTAGCAATTTATACAAGCAAAATAACAGCTGATACTCTAGGCACACGACTAAATGTTAAAGAGAGCAATATTGTTTTAAATGTTAAAGACAGCAATATTGTTTTAAATATTTCGCTTACTTTGTAATTGATTTTGTTGTAACTGTGTTATATAAAAGACACTTTTTTGTTAAGTTTTCAGGATTTTGCCTATGATGTTACATTGTGGCAGAGGATAATTCAAGATTACCCTTAATTAATTCAAAACTATAAGGCTATTCAAGCATGGAGACAGGCTTCATAATACTGAAAATGCCTGTTACTATAATTCAAGAAAGTATACATCTTGTTAGTTATAAAATGTAATTCCTCTTTACCTTTCATCTAAATCTGAGCAAGCTAATACTGGCTACAAATTGGGATAAAGCTTTATCAAACAGCTATTTTCAAAAGACACAAAGAAAGCCCCCTCTCCCCACCTTTCTCAAACCAGGTTTGGCTTAGATTGGATCAGAATGAAAAACCCAATGATATCTGCTGAATGACAAACAATAAAGCCACTTGTTTTCTATTCCAGATCAAACTGGGCCCCTTGGCCTTCACCTTATCAATAGGAACAAAAGGTTCCATATTCCCTGCACAACCCCCAGCAAGATTAGATCCTCTATACCACTCATCCCTAATTAGGGATCCTTGAGGAATCTGATCTTGGTGGAATCTGATAAAAACTGGCCTGATCCACACTTCCCAGACCAATATGTGGATAGGATGTGGGCCAGAACTGATAGGGTTGCCATATCTTAAGAGCAATAAAAGAATACATTTGCTGACTTCTACTTTTAACTATGGATTGCTATGACAGTTCTACCCATGAAAAAGAGGATGTGTCCTGGGAAAATAGGACATGGGGAAACCTTACCATCCCTAACCCTGACTTCATGCTACTTATCAGAGAGGACAGTGGAGTGGATTTGATTGGTGGAGGATATACCTTGGGTATTTCCCTGCATTTTCTTTTCTCTTGCAGTAAAAAGTTGGAATTGTGAAAGCAGACAAGGCAAAACAAGTGTTAGCTTCTTCTCCACACTGATGTAAATTGATATCATCCTTGGTTAGAGTGGCACATGAAGAGCTGGGATATATTGAAATACTCCTGCTTCCTGCATTTGTAGAATCTGACATTAGACATTTCTGCTTTCATGCAGAAGTGTGAGCAGCAGAATAGTGCTTTTTCAAGCTTGAGATAATTTCACTTGCGTAGAACAGCTATTCTGTAGGTCAGGAGCAGATCAGCTTATTGAGAAATGAGGACCACATCTGGATATGTAAATATCATGAGCTGAAGGGCCATAGCTAACTGGCATATTTTAGTTGCATTTAATTAAAGCAATTTGCATGTAATTTCATGAAGCAGGATGATGCCAGATAGTAGAAAAGTTGTGCTTGGGGCACTTTTCAGATTTTTTTTCCAAATAGCAGTAATTATGCAGTTGTTACTCAGTAGTTGTGTGAAAACGGGACACTTTTCCTCAAGGTTGAATTACTGTTGTAGGGCTATCGTATATTCTGTAATTCAAAGAGCAATATTTTTGTTGCTACAACAATACATCCTTTTACACTAGTAAAATTGTAATAGTGCTGGTTGGAAGGTAGTTGCACAACAGTGTAGTTAGGTCAGTTGGCTAGTTCTGGGGAACATCATTACCACCCCTCATCTTGTGCCATTTTGTGTCCTTACTAATATAGATATATATATTTTCTGTTCATTATATAGTTAGGATGTAGTATTATCCTGATATTATCCAGATATTATTATATCTTTAGGAAGAACGTTCCCCAGGTGCATCCAATGGAACAACTGGCAACTTGTGTTGTCCAGTAAACAGCAAATGTTGGCAAAATAACAGGGGGTCCGCCCTCTGCTCCCCCTGCGTTCTCTCACAGCACAGATCTTTCAGTTGATTTTCTTAAGGTAAAAAAGTATAGCTCTTCTTTCCAGACCTACAGTGCAAGTCTCCCTTGATTTTTGCTGAAAGGAAACACAGTATTGTCCCATATCAAGGTTTATCCCTCCCTCATTGATTATGCTAGGAATTAGATATAATATGGTGTTAGGAACACTTGACTGGGACTAGTGATAATAGCACCCACACACCCACACACCCACACACACAAACAGTTTTCTCCTATTTGGAAATTTGGAATGATCACACACAGCTGTAAAAATTAAATATACAGTTACACACATATCACACACCTTGTTCATTTGGTTTATCATTACAATAATTACCTACAGGTAGACCCTGGCACATGCAGTATTCCCTTTCCTCTTGTCTCCTTCAGTGCAGATGAGAGAAGGATGACCTCATAAGGGTTCACTTCCATTTGGGACTTGCTGCAATTAAGTGTTATGCCTGAATCAAGACAAACTATGGTTAGTCTCCAGTATAGTTAGTTCAAATAAGCTAATTTCAAGGCATTCTTTATGAAGTTGACTTGTCATAGTTGAGATTAACAATGGTTAATGTTCGGGGGGTAATAAACTTTGGTTAATTGAAATGTTGAAGTATTGGCACCAATACTTCTAATCTCCCCATGCCCACACCTCCATATTGCTATGAGACGTGTGTATATAACTAATCATTATTTATTATTATGTCTTAACTGGGTCATAGGCTTTGAAATCCTGCAAATTGAAAAACAATGGTTCTTAACCGTTGCAAGCAATGATTTTTATTTTTATTTTTAAATATCCAGAAGTGTCAATTTCTTGTAATCATTGAGAGTGGGTGCAGTTCTTCGATTTAAAGTTTCTACAGTTTCTTCAGACCTTCATAAACAACAGAATCAGTGTTCAGACAATGTGGACACTATAGCACTTCATAAAGCAAGTGGGATTTCTAGATTAGGGTTGCATATTTAAAAATTTATAAAGTTTAGAAATTAAAAGTAACTTCTTTATTTGTACTTTCTAAAGTAAGCACAGTCACTAACTTCTCATATAAACATCCCATTCACTCTTACAAAGCTTAGCAATATAAAATAGTAACCTTTACTATCAGTTTATTCTACGTAGGAAACAAAATATAAAGTTGCTCTGAGATCTTTAAGCATTTTCCTTGGGCATACTGAGATTCATTACCTGTTAGGTGCAAGAAAACAATGTTTTATTTGATCTAAAATATCATTTTTTTTCTGGAGGAGAACCTCTGTACAGTGCTAAAAGAAAAAGAGATTTCTTCCTAAAAGATGGTGTGTGTGTGTGTGTGTGTGTGTGTGTGTATGAGTTTGTGTGTTTGTTTTAGTTGGGAAAAGGTTCTTGTTGGCATTTTAGGTTCTTTCTTGTAGAGCCACTGCATCGTCAGTTGGGTATGCAATCACAGAAGAGTAGTGAAAATGCAGGGATTTGTTGGTTAGCTTATAGCACTTGAAAAATGAACAGATGGTGATAACATATGTTCTCTGATTCATGCTTGCAGATGTACCCTTTTTTATTCTAGATTTCCTCCAACTGCATCATGTTTTTAGAACCAAATTCTCCACTGATTTCCCTGTGATGTTATATTTGTGCTGACTACATTCTAGTCCACAATACTCACTTCATAGGATTTTACACCAACTTTTGCCAAGAGATCATTGATACTGGCTGCAATCCAAAAGCGTGCATTGAGGTTCTGCTTGTGCACCAGAATATTTGGCAGGGTTTTTACTTTAATAGCTATCTTCCAGGATCCACATCATTCTTTTTAAACTCCCCTGAGCTCAATAACTGGCAGCACTTTCATGGAGAAGAATATCCAGATTCTTTTTCTCTTTCCAGTTTGAATGACAAAATTTCTGTGGAAGGTCTTAAACATGTAACCTAAATCTCACCACCCAATTGACGTTGCTTGGTCTCCTCTGGTTACATCATACATAGGAACATGAGACAAATTCATTATATACCAGTTCATTTCTCTGATAGGAAAGTTATGTTGTCTTTCGAATTTATAGGGTGCTGTTTAATTATAAGTGTGATTTGGAGGAATTTGTACCCCTGTCTCTGAAGGAATAGATTTGGATTTATTGGTTCATTCACCACAGGCTTGTAATTACCCATCAGATTTTCAGTTACGTGACCTTGAAATGATATGACAAAGTGCCCCTGGGGAGAACTGCTAAGTAAGTATCCATTGTGAATCCCTTAGCAGTAGAACCATATTAATTTTCATCATTAAGAGTAGTCTCTAATAATTCTGTCATTTTAACAAATTGCGGGCTAAATAATAAATCCTTGATTTTTACTCACCTGTTTCGTTGTTTGTTTCATTTCTCTGTATGTTGCTCATATTCTAATTGCTTAGGTTTTGAATTTTCTCACTTGCTTTATATTTCTCTTTCATTTGTGGTCTTATTCTGTTTAAACTAGTGTTTGTTTTTGGTCTTGCTTTCTATTACAGGGTCACTGGAGAAAAGCTAAAGAAAGCACAGATATAAATGCATTTAAGTATCATGTCAGTTTCTAGGTTTGCAGAGTGGAAGGTCTAAAGGGCTGCTTATTTGGATCCTCCGAGTTTTTATTTGGATGACTTGAGCAGGCTGTGTTGTTTCAGGTCTCCCTCAATGCAAGGTTCTTGCTAGATTTGAACACCAGGGCAAATGATGCTCTCCATGATCAGCAGGCTTGAACAACAAGAGGGTTGTATTCTCATTGCCCCCAGTAGCTGAAAGTAACATACTTATACTTGCATCGGTTGCTAGTTGCTGTTGGCCCTGTTTCATACGATAGCTTTTTGTACATGAGAATACACATGTTTATTATAAAAGTCACAATTTCCAATCTTTCCAACTCTACAATATCCCATTTGAGGTGAGGTGAGGCAACCAGGTGATATTGGCAGTTTTATTTTCAATTTCTTTCCTAACGATCCCTAGTAAGGCCTTTGCCATCTTTTTCACAGCTGCAGTATGCTGGGTTGACATCTCAATTGAGCAATCCACCATGACCCCAAAGTTTTGGCTTAGTTTTGCTTTGATGTATAATTGGAATTGAGCTGACCAAAGGAATGTTAAACACTGCCCCACTGAACATTATCAGGAAATGAGGCTTCTTACAGAGTAGAGGAATACACAGTTACTTATCCCATATCATGGAATAGGTAAAGTCCTTAGGTACATTGTTGGCTTGTTATATGTAGTATAAATGGTACAGCTGCAGTTGGGAGGGGACCCTGCTGGCTCAGTCTGGTACTCCTTAAGGCGTGACTGTTCCCCTGGGGTTGCAGAATAGCAGAAGAAGAATAATGCACAAAGCCGAGTAGATTTGTAGTTGCAGCAGTTCCACACTGCTAGTCATGTTATTTGTGAGCAACATGTATAAGCCATTCACATCTGCACAAGCACCTGGGGACAGGAAGTATGCAGGGCTGCCAGTGGCCATCAAGCTAGAAGATGTGTGTGATTAGATTTCCCTGTTGTTCCACAGCTGCCTCATGGGCAGATTGCTCTGGGTAATATGCTCATACCTTCTGTATGCCTATGATATGCATGCCCCCCATAAGCCCTTTGGACCATTCCAGACTGGGTGGAAGAACCATACCAGTGCTTGTGGTATCCCCATCACTGAGAAGTGACAAGGGTGCAAAGGGCTCATTCTTTCACATCACTGAGGCAGCCAAGTGTTTGAGGTGTGTGGCTAAGCAATTTCCACTGTATAAATTAGCCGTGCTGCTAATGGTTAGATTTCGAAAACTGTTATCTGATGAGCTGGAAGTGGTAATTTCCCAATCATTTTGATTGAACCTTCAAAATGTGTTTCAATGCTCAGAAAGATCAGCTTCTGTCCACTGAATGAACGTCTTCATTTTGGTATATAGGATCATGTATACTTGTCAGCATACAACATAACTTGTGAAGTCTAAGGATCCGATGGATCAGATTCTGGATAAGATTATAGGGTTTATTGCCCCCTTTACATCTTATTGATATAACTAGAACTACAGTGAGAAAGTATTTTGTACGGGTTGTATATAGAGGTGTGTGTGTTTCCTTTCTGTGTGTGTTTTGAAATTGTTATGTATTCTGTTGAGTTATGTGTATGATTTTGCTGTATAATAAAATTTAAAAAAAAATTAAAAAAAAAGAGAAAGTATTTTGTTTCCCTAAATAACACTAAGATATGTTTTGTCTTTTCAAGATGTGCTTGCAAATTGTCAGGGTTTTTTTCTGTATAGCTTGCCCCCCAGTAATAAAAATGTGTGGGCCAAGAATTGCTCTCAGGGTAAGGATCTAGCAGCAACCAAAGAGACAAAAATCTAATGCAACTTAGACAGTCTGGAGAGACAAGAAAGTTAGTTGCTTGAAATTCGTCAGCATGCTAATAGAAGTGGCTGTGCCACTGTGCGCAAGATTGGTTTATTTTCATCATCCATTTTGTGCTTGATATAATCCTTGGATATTAAACCATTCTTTTCTGTCACACACTTCATAATTTTTATCATCAAGGAAAGTGACTTGCATGGCACTATTTGTCAGTCAAAGAATCCCAAGCCCTTAATTTTTAGTTACAGAACTGTTTATAATTCTATTACTTCTACCTTGCATTTGTACTGTTAGGAACATTTTACTAGCAAAGCTAGCAGATCTTTGGTGGAGGGTAAACTGTAACTATTATTATTGCCAAACGTTCTAAATCACTGATTATATGATATGAGGATCCAACGTTAGTTGTGAAAGTCTTGTTATATAAAAGGCACAACAAATTCTAAGCATTAACAGAAGTCCAATTTTTGTCTGTCATTGGGGATCCTTAAACATTATTGACATGCTGCTTTATTGATTTTAATAGCTATCTGCAGCTGGGAAGTTGTGCAATAAGTCTGTTTTAAAGCTTCCCTCCTGTGTTGTACGCTACTGAAAATGTTGTAAATTCTGCTCATCCTGAAACCACTTGGCTTAATAAATGGTATGTAACAGAGTCAAATGGAATGAATCTTCCACAGAACAGGGACATGATTATTTCAGAAAGTCGAGTTCCCCCCAACTGCTCTTATTGCCTTTGGCCTTACTCTCTGGAAAGCCAAACCCTGTAACACCATATCAAATTATGAAAGGACCAGCTTTCATTCTTAGAATCTTGCATATGAAATTGCACGACACAGAGACCATTTCTAATTGAGAGTGTGACTTCCTAAACTTCTAAATAGTATATTACCTTTGTACATTACTCTTCCATTGCTGGGTACCATTGGCTAGGGCCAATGCAGCCCCATATATCTGGGCAACACAGCTTGCAAATATATGCAGATGTGAACATGCAAATTGAACATGTTAAATTAGCCTACTTTTGCATTAATTTAAATTATTTGTTGTGGAGTAGCCAACAGCCATGGGAAAATAAAGTAAAGCCAATGACATAGGAAGTTGTTCTTATACCAAATTAGACTATTTGTCCATCTAGTCTAACACTGTCTGGTAATGGTTCTCTTGGGTCTCATATGTGACCATTTTTTCCTGTTAGGAAAGAAAGGAATCTCCTACTAATCAAGCACCCACCCACCCCAAAAAAGCATGGCAATGCATATTAGCTATGGGGTCAGAAGCCTCTCATGAGCCATTTGCTGCCAATTTTTATTCCATTTATTGGGGTGGGGATGAGCTTCCTCTCACTGCAGTATTGATTGCTGAAAGTAGTTCAGATCAGAGACTTATCTGTGAACTGGTTAGTCTTCAGAGTCACCACACAGGAGATTGCCATCCTTTGCTAATCCTCTGGTTGTTCTGCCGCTGCTCTGCCTGCTCTGAGCCGTGATTTTACTTAGCATGTCTTAGGAGCCCAGCTTTTGGTTTAGCTCTCTCCAGATAAACCATGAGCTATAATCAAGGTATATGGTTTATAGCTCCTCATTTGTCTGTGGAGAGCAAAACCAGAAGAACTGGTTTCAGATGACAATGCTAAGCCAAACCATGGCTTAGCTCAGCACAGTGCAACAACTTCAGGAGAAGAAAAGTGGTTGCAGTCTCCTCTCTGGGAGGACACATATTTGCTCATTTGCACTAAAACTAGCTTGGCTTTGCGAACAAGGTAACTGTTTCTGTGTTATTTACTCCACATGTTTCTAACTTTTTACCTACCAAATAAACAAGGATTGTATAGGTGTCATTTATACTTTTCAGTAGCTCCATTGTCTATTAGGACATAGTTATTTACTGATGTGCTTACCTTTTGAATGTCTGACATTTCATTCCTGAACTTGTCTTGTTTAAGTGCATGTAAAACAGAATATCAGGGAGGTAAATCAGCTGTTGACCTGCAGAGATTGCCAGCTAGATAATAAATGAACAAAATACCAGCTCTACAATAAGGAGAATGGAGAAAGTGTTTCTCTGATTCCACTGGTGTTTATGAGGCTCGATTTTGAAAACAAGCCCTGAATAATTATATTGCTGCCTTGGTGTTTGCCAACTACCAGTATGTCTGCTAATATGTATACAAATCAGGTATTTTTGCAAGCATATGAACAGATAAGTGATTAACTGGGTGTGTGTGCATGCATACCAATAACTGATTTGAATGTACAGTTTGTTACAAGAAAGAAAAGCAAATGTTTCTGAACTGTGGATGAATCTATGGCTGATGGGAGCAACTCAATGTGAGCCAAATACACATCTAGTAGATTCCATAGGCAAGTGTTCAGATTTATACATCAAATACTGGCATGTCAGAAAAAGCTCTTCCATTGATTGGAAATAAGCTTTTAAAAAGTGTGACACACATTTCAGAAGAATGAGCTTATGGAAAAATATCGCTTGAAGATTAGGGGCATTACTGTACTCCAGTTTTTACACAAGCAGAATTAAGTTGAAATCATTAAAATGGTGAGAAATTACTAGTTGGGTAACTAGATTTGTTAAATTTTGAAGCTATTTAGAACGTGCATTATCACAGTATTTTTTTTAACCCTGAACATGTGACATCTTACTGTATTTTTGCACCAAGAAAGCTTCAGATATGTAGATTAATGCACACATTAACTGTTAAGGGCTCAACCTTGATATTTTCTCCTATCCTTCTGTGTGTGTGTGTGTGTCACACAGAGAGAAGTATTTTAGATACATATTTTAAGCACCTGACTTTGCAGTTTAAAAAGACATTGTGGGGTGGGAGAAGTTATATTTTATTTGGAAGATATCTAACACTTGTTTTAATTCAGCAAAGATCTGTTAATGCATTTTTCTTCCCATCCAGAAATTCTAATGCACAAGCAAAAGTGCAATTGATGTATTTTGCTCTCTGGTACCCCAACTGTTCTGTAGTACATATCTCACAGGTTTATTGTGGGGTTTAAATGAGGAAGCGAAGAACCATGAATGTCACATTGAGCTCCTCGGGGGGGAAACGGTGGGCTATCAATGCAGTAAACCAGATATCTCCAACCTTTCCAGACCCATGACCCACTTTTAACCCATTTCTTAATTTTTTTACCTTATTGTTGCATGGTTGATCAGGTCCTGTGGCTCCTGACCCACCAGTGCAATAAACAAATATGGTGAAATCATTTTAAAACCAACCATTCTGTGTAGACATCTGCCACAAGGTGGCATGATGAAAAGATCTGTTAATGGATCAGCTCTTAAAACAAGTTAACACATTCTCTGCTTCTCACTTGATAATTTCCACCTTTGTCTGATAGATCGCATAGCCTGAGTTCTTGGTTTTGCCCTGCTGAACAGCAGAAGCACTGCTATTGTCCTCTCATGAGTTGGAAGAGAGAATGGCCTTTTGGGGGGGACAATTTTTGGCATTGTGGATGACATGGATAGAAAGAGTGAATGCCAGATACTTAGAGAAGGGCTGGAACTCAATGAGGGAGCAAAAGGTCCCTGATTCAATCCCTGCCATTTTGGTGTAAGGATGGGCATGTCCCTGCCTGCACATCTGGAGAGCTCTTGCCAGTCAGTGTCCTGTAGATAATGTTGTCAGTGGTCCTAGACAGACACTCAAATGGCATGCACCACTTAGACATAGACAAACTAATAATTTGCCCAGCCTTTTTCAGTTGGCGTGGAGGGAAAGTGCTTAAAGATGACCCCTTTCCTTATTTTAAGAGTGACAAACAGCTTCGGCTCTGCATTAGGTGAAATAATTTATTGCAGATCATTCTTCCTGTGGAATTTTTAACCTTCATAAATAGTAACATAGTGAAGGGTTAGCTGTAGTAGGAGATGTAGTAATATTCAAATAACTTAATTTAGTTTTCACATTTATGTCTGATTCCAGATAGGGAGGAAGTACTTTGAAGAGCCCTGTATTTTTCCACAGGAAAAATACAGGATGAATGGTAGTAAATCGTCTCTCTCCGTTGTATCTCAGTAGTGTTATCTAAGACAATATTTGGAGTAATTTCATTCAAGAGCTGACCAGGTAGTCAGAATACATTCAGTTCTTGGCCTCCCTGCTGAGTTGGTAGCTTATTATTTTGGCAGTTTTCCTGATGAGAGCAATCTGCCAGAACAGGAATGAAACTACCCACTCTTATAGGCTGCTGCCAACTGTTCATAGAGGAGTTGCTGTTGCTTTAGGTCAGATCCACACCTATGATTGATCTACAGTGGCCCCTGAGAAGGTAGAGTGTTGCCTACCCCTGTGTTGCACAGACTGTGCCCTGAATACGTCAAGCTGACTGAGAGATGCTGGGGAACTGTAACCCTATGTCACAATCATCATATAGCATGAAAGGGGAAGAATGTGTGTGGCAGGTTGCATCAGTGGGATATGTTGCTTTCAGTGCTACTCTACATACAGATTTCAGTATTTCACAGGCGTACCTGTTGTTGCTCTGCACAGCTTCAGAAATTTAGAAGTGATAGCTGAAATAGCGGGCATTCTTCCATTCACAAACAGCGCTGAAAAGGGGAAAGATTTGCTTGAGCTTCTTCAATAAACAACTTTAGGAAAGCCAGCAAAGGCCCAGATTTGACAAGGCTGACATTTGTGCTCATGGTAGCAC